>NW_016159285.1:40403-91041 GCF_001687245.7 Rhagoletis zephyria | reverse complement strand
GTTCGCGATAAATCTCTTTTCCATGCAAGCAACTGGCCAATTTAACATGGCGATATCCTAGGAAGTGTCAATTGCCGCCCGCTGCATCCCTTTTCCGATAGTTCCGAACTAGTCCTAAACTCTATAGTTCCGAACCAGTTCTGAAATCGAAGGAACGAGAGAAAAAAGTATCATGGTTTTTCAATCTTTTTGGTTCTTCCGTGTGTGCGATTTTAAGTTATTTTGAAAGAAATGTGTTTTCAATTTGAAATTAAATTTGTTTGAATGATTGTATGAAATGTACGTTTACATACCTTTAGCTGTAGCTGAGTTTGCAGAGGTGCTCGCTGTTAGATTCCAGACGGTCCCAAGATGTTAATATGTTAACACAAAGTTTTGTTTTGTATTGCCAAACTATGAAAAAGCATCTGCGAAGTGCAGAATGAAAGTGCATTTGAACGAAAAAGCCGCCAAACACATATCTATGTAAAGTGAACAAGCCCCCCGCTGCATCCCTTAAACGATAGTTCCGAACTTGTCCTAAATTCGACAAATAACATCTAGTTCGTTCTGCATCCCTTTTTCTATAGTTCCGAACCATTTCTAAACTCGTCACTTTAGATATCGATTTCTGGTGAAAAAACTGAAAAAATTAGTAATTTAAAAAAACCACTTTTCGCCGATTTTGGCCTGGTGGGATCTAGTTCATATCGGACTAGTTCCTTTTTGGCGATAAAGACCTAGTACGGAACTAGAAATTTGATTCACTAGTCCGCGGTTTCTCTGCAGGGTATGTACATGTGTTTTTTTTTTTAATATGTATATAAGCATTTACCAGAAATGGTAAATATCAACGCGAAGCGCAATAGTAATAACTATGTATGTACTTGTGTATGTACATACGTAGCGTATGTACCCTGTGGGGAAAATCTCTAGTTCTGAACTGGTGCGCTTCTAGTACATTTAGACCCAATACTGGTTCGCGATAAATCTCTTTTGCATGCAAGCAACTGGCGAATTTAACATGGCGATGTCCTAGAAAGTGTCAATTGCCCCCCTTTTTCAATAGTTCCGAACTAGTCCTAAATTCTATAGTTTCGAACCATTTCTAAAATCGACAGACGAAAGAAAATAGTATCATGATTTTTCAATCTTTTCCGTGTGTGTTCTTCCGTGTGTGCGATTTTAAGTTATTTTGGAAGAAATGTGTTTTCAATTTTAAATGAAATTTGTTTGAATGATTGTAAGAAATGTACGTTTACATACCTTTAGCTGTAGCTGAGTTTGCAGAGGTGCTCGCTGTTATTTCTTAGATTCCAGACTGTCCCAAGATGTTGAAATGTTAACACAAATTTTAGTTTTGTATTACCAAGCTATGAAAAAGCATCTGCGAAGCACAGAATATAAGCGTATTTGAACGAAAAAGCCCCCGAACACATATCTATGTAAAGTAAACAAACCCCCCGCTGCATCCTTTTTTCGATAGTTCCGAACTGGTTCTAAATTCGACAAATAAGATCTGGTTCGTTCTGCATTCTTTTTCTATAGTTCCGAACTATTTCTAAATTCGTCACTTTAGATATAGATTTCAAATGAAAAAAACTGAAAAAAATTATTTTTTTAAAAGTACCACTTTTCGCCGATTTTGGACTGGTGGGCATCTAGTTCCTATCGGACTAGTTCGTTTTTGGCGATAAAGACCTAGTACGGAACTAGAAATTTGATTCACTAGTCCGCGGTTTCCCTACAGGGTATGAAAGTGGAGTACAGTAGCACTAAATATGTAGCTGGCTATATACGTATGTATGTATGTACATATGTATATTAGCAGCGCAGCAAAGAAATTACACAGACCTACAACTTATACTTTTCTAAAGGTTTTCGTTGCGCTGAATCTGAATCCAAAATCAGTTTTGCTCGATTGGCTTAGGTTTTCGAGATATTTGGGCCTAAACATACGAAAAACCCGATTGCGCGTGCATAGAGAAAACTTGTTTCGTTTAAGAATTTAACGAAGAAATTAATGCATGAGAAATTCTCTATGAATTTCATTTGATATACATATAATATACATGTACATACATATATATATGATACTAACCAGTGCTCGCTTGCTTCGCGGCACCTAATAAGAACTTTTGCGTGGGCCAATGCAAAAATAGCGTTTAGAAGAAAAAACTGTATGTAAAGTAAAAACAAAACTTTACGACTAAAGAGCAGAATCCCTCTCATGCAGAGGCCAAAAATAGTAGCGCTTTGATGACATGGAATACTAATCCCGTGACGATTTACTTTGTGCCTCAAACTGGTGTTGATCTCTCCAATGCCAGATAAGTTTAGGTTTTTAAATTCTCGGTTTAGTTGGAAATTGCTTGCGCATTATTCACTCATAAAATTTAATTGAGAACCTGAGTCTAGAAGAGCCCGTACTAAATTGTGTTTTCCGCTGCGGTCTTTAATTTGGACTAAGGCCGTGGCCAAAACTACAACATCGTTAACACTCGATACGTGATGCGAGAAGCGATGGGTCCTGTAATGTGCGGTAGTCGAATTAGCAGCGTCTGAGGAGCTCTAGGGCTGCACTGGCAAATTGCTATTGCTCGCAGCCGCATTAACTTGTTGTATCTCATATTTATGTAACAGAGTGTGATTTGGAACAGTTTCTTACCGAATGACCCTTCCTTAAACAGTTAATGCAACTTCCTTCTTTCTTTATGAACTCAAAACGCTTATTTATTGGCAAGGCAGCAAAGGGAGCAGCATGTATAAATTGAGTGACCGTTATTATGGCAATATGCCAATTGACCTTCACTATTAGTTTTCGCAACTGTAAATGAGGCCTTATTGGAGCTTTTATTAAAATTAGATCGACTATTTTTTCTTTGATCGCCTGTACTGGCTCTACTTGAGTAGTCTTCGTTCACTTCTAGTGACTGGCAACGACGAATTAAATGCTTGGAGCACTCGGTCCATGTTGGAAGTGTAGAGTAGTCTAGCTGCTCATTTCATCTTGATTTGGTAGCTGGGTCGACTTTAGAAATTACTAAATGAATTATCAAGGCATTGGCTATATCTTCTCTGATCCTAACGACAACAACGAGTCATAAATTGCAGAGACTTCATCCACTGCATTTCTAAGAGCTGGAGCATTTGGCTTATTCATCTTTTCAATATCTATATTATCAAAAACTATTAAGCCCTTTTTGTCGTACCGTTCTGCTAACCGTTCTAACACTTTTTCATAGCTATCTTCTGTAACTTGAAACGCCTTAACCGTCCTAAGTGCATCACCTGACAAACAACTAAGCAAATGGTTGAATTTCTCAACAGGCGCCAAGTGTGGTTCATTGTGCACCAAGTTATTAAAGGAGCTAATAAAATTCTTGTAGTCGGCATATTTTCTTTGACTTCGCACTAATACACAACTCCTCAATATCACCTCTCCTCTTTCTGATTTTCCGTCTGATATGCCATTATTTGCTGTATATACGAGCTCAAAATTTCTAACCGGCACTCTAAGTCAATTACGTTCCATGATGTAACAGTATTTTCTAACAAGTTTTTAATTCTTGTTATATTTCCGCGAGCTGTTGATCGTTGCTGTTTTAGCGTGATAAGCTTTGCCACAGCTGCAGACTTATCGCTTGAGTTTCCAGGCATTTTGTCGAAAATAGTTTTTGTACTTTTAAATATTAGTTACCGCGGTATATGCTAGGATTTCGCGACCACAACTTTAGATAAATGCAACCAACAGTTTTGTGCAAGCCTAATAATGTATTCAATTTTAATTTAAAGCGGTATAAGGAAACTCAAAATATATCCGACCGATAGATACCTACACTTGCATTCACTTCCGCAAAGTCGTATTTAAGTAGACGTTTTTATGTATACATGTATAAGAAATAGTATTCAAGTTATTTTTAGCGAACACTTGTTACACGGCAATACAGCAACGATCAATATTTCCACAATAAATTTGATAAAGGTATTTTTAAATATCACACCCTTTTTTCAGTGTAGGTGTGCAGTTTTAAAATCACTGGAATGGTAGCTTAGAACTTATATACGTATGTGTATATGTACAAACGTAAGTTGGCGAGGGTAAATAGCTGCACAAAAAAATCAAATAAATATGTGTGGATATGAGCATGTACAAATTTTCTATTGCCTTTGCACCGAAGATAGAACGCAGCGAAAAATGACAAAGCCAAGCGCAATAAATATTTATTTATTTATTTATTTATTTAATCTAGAAAATAAACATTTCGTATAGACATCCGATAAAACAAAGTATAAATTGATAACTATTTTAGCATACTATTTAAAAGTAGTTTGAAATTAGATTTGGAAGAAGAGAAATCGATAGCAGAAGAGTAAAGGAATTAATTTAGAGGCAATAGGAGCATTATTCACATAATTATTTCTGACGAAATCCAGAGAAAAAATGTCATGATTCCTAAGGCTTCTTGGTGGGATATTAAATGTAATGCGTTCGAGCAAGAACGGCGCGTCAATCGCACCCCGTATAATGTCAAAAACGAAAGTAAGAGAAAGAATAATCCTCCTATTGTACAGTGATTTAAGGTTTTTGAGCATGCATCTAGCAGTGTAAGATGGGAAAGGGTCAGCGAAATGTAGAGAGCGTAGAGCATAACGAATAAAAGATTTTTGGATACGTTCAATTCTGTTAATATGACAATCATAATATGGTCGCCAGATGATGACAGCATACTCGAGCTTAGAACGAACAAGAGTAGTGTATAATAGTTTTATGGTATAAGGATCAGTGAAGTCCGAGCTAAATCGACGGATGAATGCGAGCATTGAATAGGACTTAGCAATGGTATAATTTAAGTGGCTGTGAAAGAGAAATCTAGCATCAAAAATTACCCCTAAGTCAGAAACTTCACCAATGGTGGCAAGCTGTGAATCACCAATGAGATAAGAGGTCTGGGTAATGGAACGCGATTTGGAGTAGGAGACATGGAAGCACTTTTTTATATTTAAATTTAATCTATTTTTGGAGCACCAAGCAACCACGTTATTAAGATCGGCCTGTAGATTGATAGAGTCTGAAGTGTTAGAAATCGTAGAATAGATTTTCAAGTCATCCGCATACAATAAAAATTTAGAAAAGTTGAAGCAATTCGAAATATCATTGATGAAGATCACAAAAAGTAGGGGACCCAAGATGCTCCCCTGAGGAACACTAGAGGAGGCGTCGAAGGGATAGGAGAACACATTGTCAACTACAACAACATAAATCCGCGAAGAAAGATATGATTCTACCCAAGATAAAAAAGCTGAATGAAAGCCTATGCTAGCCAATTTTGAAATTAATATTGAGTGACTGACTTTGTCAAACGCCTTAGAAAAGTCCGTATAAACGGTATCGACTTGCAGACGGTTATTAAAGGCAGTTAGACAGGATTCGGTAAAAACAGCAAGGTTAGTAACAGTGGACCTTCCAGGCATAAATCCATGCTGATTAACAGATATTAAAGGACTGACAGCAAAAAATACTTTTTGTTTGACAATAAACTCAAATAATTTGGATATCGTTGATAATTTGGCTATTGGCCGATAGTTGCTTATATCGTTTTTGTTGCCAGATTTGAATACAGGGGTGATAAGAGTGGTCTTCCAAGCATCTATAAACTCCCCTTGTTCAAGCGATTTAATGAAAATTAAAAAAAGTGGATAGGCAAAAGCGGAACAATTCTTCAACAGGAATGACGATATTCCATCAACATCAGATTGAGTAGAAGATTTGATATGCCGGATACCCTCCTCAACATCATCAATTGATATAGCAAGCGAACCAAAGTTGATAGGAGAATGGGCACTCTGAGGATAACCTCCACAAGGAACCGAAACTATGACAAAGTTAGAGCGAAAGAAGTCCGCGAAGAGATTGGCAGCTTCAGAGGGAGTAGAAGCATGTATTTCATCATAAAACATATCACTGGGAATGCTGGAACACGATTTCTTAGACTGGACATACCTCCAAAAAGCCTTCGGATTCAATTTTATCTCCGACTCAAATTTACGAACATAATTCCGCTTAAGAACCTTACTCATCGACTTAAACTCTCTGGAGTATCGCAAGTATTTGTCCTTGTGAGATTGAGCATTTGAATGTTTAAATTTCTTAAAAAACTTGTTTTTCAAATTCTTCAATTTTTTAAGATCTTTGGTATACCAGGGAACCTTATAGCTTTTTTTATGGACTGTTGGTATATTATCCACACATATGACATGAATTTCTTGCTTAAAAGTATCGAAGCAATCCGAAGCACCAACACCCGCGAATAACGAATCCCAGGCTACTGATGAAACCGCATCATTTACAAGATTAAAGTTGCATTTTCTATAGCAGAAGCTAGTAGGACTACTATCTGATAAAACAGTTCTGAACTCATAAAACTCTAAATGAAGAATAAGCGGAACATGATGTAGGCCGGGAGTCGATAATGGGTCAAGGCACTCATTAAGTGTGAAATTCAAATCATTACTAATAAAGATAAGGTCTAAGATTCTAGATAGCTTATTAGAAAAATTATTAATTTGTAATAGGTTAATACTTAAAAAATTATCAATAACATAACATTCACAGCCGCTGTTAACATTCGAAGGATATAAGACTCGGCCAATATCCAAACTAGACCAGTTAATGTCACACAGGTTAAAATCCCCAACAATACAAAGATTTTCATTATTAGAAGCTAAGGCAAGAATGTTATCCACATGCGCTTTATATAAAGTTTCAGCACTAGACGGCGGAACATAGGAAGCACATACGAAAAGTTTAGACAAGCCATTGACAGAAACGCAGAGCTGATCCAGCAGGGTATCTCATTCGCCAAAGGGACGAGCGCCGATCGATAGCTTCGCCGAACTGCAATGAGCACTCCACCACCTCTAGAGAGCCCCGTTTTGATAAAGTCACGGTCTTTGCGAAAAACGTTACACAAATTGGCATCAAAAAACTCAGAATCGAAGAAATTTGTGTTAAGCCAGGTCTCAACCAGTATGTAGATATCATAATCTGAGTGAGAACTCATTTCAAAAAGTGCCTTGGACTTTGTTCGGAGGCCGGAAACATTCTGGTAATAAATTTTTAATTGCTTGGAAGGAGCATTTCCTGATACAGGGTTAGTTATGCCTCTTTCTGCGGAGCACCGTCTCGTTGAAAAAAACGAAACGGACGAATTAACACACTCGTGGGCCAAATGTCCGCCTTAAGCAGCTTCTCATAGCCACAATCCAAAATCCCCAGTTTGAAGTTAACTCTTCTGAGCTTACTAAGATCCGAATCTTTCTTTATTAGCGGGTAGCAAACCATCCACTTTACATCAATTTTAGCAGCCTTAGAAGCATACGACAGAATATCAGCAGCAGTTACACTAGGCGAGAATGAAGATATATGCAGCCATTTGAAGTCTGAAATAACACTTAGCTCATTGGTGCTGCATGAGCCAATAAGCAATGGTTTTGCAGTATTGCGTTTACGATTTGGTACAATTTTCCAACCGGGTGTTTGCAATGTATTAGTATTAGTAGCCGTCGCAGCAGCACTCGAAGTAGGCGTCGTAGCTTGCATTACCACTGGGACAGGCGAAGAAGAAGGAATAGAGCCACTAGAAGAAGCAATCCCGCCAAAATCAACATTGCGAGCGGGAGAGATGACGTTGGCACTCAGAGCGGATGTGCGCTCAGACAAGACGCTTTCAGAGCCAAACGAGTGAGGGGCAGCGGGAGCCACAGCAGCACCAGTCGATGCACATAAATTATTGTTGTTGTACGAAGCACTAGCACCACACTCAGCAGCCGGCAACCCCACATTACATTTGTCAGTGAGGGGCAGCGGGAGCCACAGCAGCACCAGTCGATGCACATATATATATATTATTGTTGTTGTACGAAGCACTAGCACCACACTCAGCAGCCGGCAACCCCACATTACATTTGTCAGCAGGTAAAGACGAGATATCGGCAATAATAACATTATTGCTGTTTTTGGCTTTGTTTTGCTTTTTACCCGCACTAGCATTAGTCGGGACACCGACCGACGGCATACATGTAACAGGCAGCGAAATGCAGCCATTAGCAGGAGTAGGCAGATTGGAATATGGGGATGCAGAGGGCGATAAACCAGCAGCCGCTTGAGCCCAAGTTAGGCGAGCGATATTAGCGTGAGCAGCAGAGACAGCCGAAGAACGAACGTTTACAGCACTAGCATTAATCTGATCATCAACTCGACCGGGGGAAGGTGAAGCAGAGGCAGCAACAGCAGTGGCGTCAGACAACAACGAACGAAGTTCAGCCACTTGAGAAACGACTGCATTATGCGATTCGCCAACAGAGTGAATTTTTAGCTCAGCACCAACAAATTTCTTCAAATCATCAAACTGATTTTTTAGGTTATTTGCATTGGAGTTGTTGATTTCCGAATGCAAAGAAATTATTAATTCTTTTAGATCATTAAATTGCTTCACTAAATCTTTAAATTTAGTTTCAAAGGCGGTTGAAATTAAATCAACACTGAGCTTTTGAGTAACAAGAACTGCATCGAGAGCTTTACTGAGTTTCTCCGGCATAAAAACACACTCTTCACAAAGATATAGCAAATTACGTTTTGTTTTGATCAAATTCATATCATATTCAGACATTTCTTTACAGCACGCACGGTGGAAAGTTTTTTTGCAAAATCCATTACACGGCAACAGATTAGCGTCAGATCTTGAGAAAGATTTATTACATTTCCCGCAAAAGTTATCCATTGCGAAGAAATACGATAAAAAAAACACCAGAGCGAATAAAAGCACGTCTGCACACACCGATGGTTTAGTTAAAATTACACGAATATACATACCCTGTGGGGAAAATCTCTAGTTCTTAACTGGTGCGCTTCTAGTACATTTAGACCCAATACTGGTTCGCGATAAATCTCTTTTCCATGCAAGCAACTGGCCAATTTAACATGGCGATATCCTAGGAAGTGTCAATTGCCGCCCGCTGCATCCCTTTTCCGATAGTTCCGAACTAGTCCTAAACTCTATAGTTCCGAACCAGTTCTGAAATCGAAGGAACGAGAGAAAAAAGTATCATGGTTTTTCAATCTTTTTGGTTCTTCCGTGTGTGCGATTTTAAGTTATTTTGAAAGAAATGTGTTTTCAATTTGAAATTAAATTTGTTTGAATGATTGTATGAAATGTACGTTTACATACCTTTAGCTGTAGCTGAGTTTGCAGAGGTGCTCGCTGTTAGATTCCAGACGGTCCCAAGATGTTAATATGTTAACACAAAGTTTTGTTTTGTATTGCCAAACTATGAAAAAGCATCTGCGAAGTGCAGAATGAAAGTGCATTTGAACGAAAAAGCCGCCAAACACATATCTATGTAAAGTGAACAAGCCCCCCGCTGCATCCCTTAAACGATAGTTCCGAACTTGTCCTAAATTCGACAAATAAGATCTAGTTCGTTCTGCATCCCTTTTTCTATAGTTCCGAACCATTTCTAAATTCGCCACTTTAGATATCGATTTCTGGTGAAAAAACTGAAAAAATTAGTAATTTAAAAGAACCACTTTTCGCCGATTTTGGCCTGGTGGGATCTAGTTCATATCGGACTAGTTCCTTTTTGGCGATAAAGACCTAGTACGGAACTAGAAATTTGATTCACTAGTCCGCGGTTTCTCTGCAGGGTATGTACATGTGTTTTTTTTTTTTTAATATGTATATAAGCATTTACCAGAAATGGTAAATATCAACGCGAAGCGCAATAGTAATAACTATGTATGTACTTGTGTATGTACATACGTAGCGTATGTACCCTGTGGGGAAAATCTCTAGTTCTGAACTGGTGCGCTTCTAGTACATTTAGACCCAATACTGGTTCGCGATAAATCTCTTTTGCATGCAAGCAACTGGCGAATTTAACATGGCGATGTCCTAGAAAGTGTTAATTGCCCCCCTTTTTCAATAGTTCCGAACTAGTCCTAAATTCTATAGTTTCGAACCATTTCTAAAATCGACAGACGAAAGAAAATAGTATCATGATTTTTTCAATCTTTTCCGTGTGTGTTCTTCCGTGTGTGCGATTTTAAGTTATTTTGGAAGAAATGTGTTTTCAATTTGAAATGAAATTTGTTTGAATGATTGTAAGAAATGTACGTTTACATACCTTTAGCTGTAGCTGAGTTTGCAGAGGTGCTCGCTGTTATTTCTTAGATTCCAGACTGTCCCAAGATGTTGAAATGTTAACACAAATTTTAGTTTTGTATTACCAAGCTATGAAAAAGCATCTGCGAAGCACAGAATATAAGCGTATTTGAACGAAAAAGCCCCCGAACACATATCTATGTAAAGTAAACAAACCCCCCGCTGCATCCTTTTTTCGATAGTTCCGAACTGGTTCTAAATTCGACAAATAAGATCTAGTTCGTTCTGCATTCTTTTTCTATAGTTCCGAACTATTTCTAAATTCGTCACTTTAGATATAGATTTCAAATGAAAAAAACTGAAAAAAATTATTTTTTTAAAAGTACCACTTTTCGCCGATTTTGGACTGGTGTGCATCTAGTTCCTATCGGACTAGTTCGTTTTTGGCGATAAAGACCTAGTACGGAACTAGAAATTTGATTCACTAGTCCGCGGTTTCCCTACAGGGTATGAAAGTGGAGTACAGTAGCACTAAATATGTAGCTGGCTATATACGTATGTATGTATGTACATATGTATATTAGCAGCGCAGCAAAGAAATTACACAGGCCTACAACTTATACTTTTCTAAAGGTTTTCGTTGCGCTGAATCTGAATCCAAAATCAGTTTTGCTCGATTGGCTTAGGTTTTCGAGATATTTGGGCCTAAACATACGAAAAACCCGATTGCGCGTGCATAGAGAAAACTTGTTTCGTTTAAGAATTTAACGAAGAAATTAATGCATGAGAAATTCTCTATGAATTTCATTTGATATACATATAATATACATGTACATACATATATATATGATACTAACCAGTGCTCGCTTGCTTCGCGGCACCTAATAAGAACTTTTGCGTGGGCCAATGCAAAAATAGCGTTTAGAAGAAAAAACTGTATGTAAAGTAAAAACAAAATTTTACGACTAAAGAGCAGAATCCCTCTCATGCATAGGCCAAAAATAGTAGCGCTTTGATGACATGGAATACTAATCCCTTTCGATGTCATGAGCTTTGGCGATGGTCTTATTTCCAGCTGTGAAATCTCTACCAAGCGTGTATAATCTCCTTTGGTCTTGCAACTACCACATTGGTCCGATGCGGAAGCTAATAAAAGTCCTTATAAGGAAGCCTAAGAGAACTGATGAGCGTTTTCTGTTATAAGAGGGTCAAGAATCCTCGCTGCCCCACAGGATGAAAAGTTTTCCCGTACATTGGCTAAATGAGTAGTGTGATCTCTTGAATATCGTTCAAATGAAGTCATTGATATACCAACCGACGGATGTGGTCGAATCTTTCTTTGTCAATTCGCCACTTTTAAAATTCGTCTTAATATTTATGAACTGGTTTCTTTGAGTCTTACTGCTGCAATAACGGCCGCACCGAGCAATTTCGTTAATCAGAGGTAAATGCAAGATCGCATTAAGGGTGTATGAGGGCGTGAGGTAAAGGTGCGCTTACACAATTTCATTTGGCCATCTGAAAAGTAAATTCATATAAAATAAACATAGGGCCAAAGAAGGCCAAACCCATGGGGATTCTATATACTAAGGCTGCAGCGCCATCCTTGGGTATCTTTTCTGAAAAACTATTGCTTATCATGAAATTATTCCGTATTATAAATTCCAAGCAGGTTGTATTAAAAATAAGGATTTTCTAAATATCTCGCCTCAAGCGCCACCCAGCAGATCCATTTCTTGCAAACAAAGTCATCATACAGGAGGCTCCCATTGCGAATTTGAACGAAATCAGTCAATAAATATGACCCTTATAAATGACTCAACTCCAGTGCCACCAAGCGAAGTTTTCTAGTAGTTAGTTCATAATAGGACCATATGTGAACGGTATAACCACCGACCGTTTGACTGAACTCTATCCAGTGATTTTTGGGTTCAGTCCGAACGACAAAAACAGCTACCATTTTATGGACATATGTAACTACATATGTATGTAGATAGGACAGCCTATAACGAAACTCTTACAAATTAAAATTGCATACTTTGTGGAAAATTTAAAAAAAAATTCAAAATTTTCACAAAAAAATTTTACATTTTCCCAAAAATTAAAGAGAAAGTAATAATCGCTCAATGCAATTTTAAAATCTAGGAGAAAAAGGTTCCCAGTCGAATGATGCTTGCCTATCTATTACTACGTTTATACGCAAGCATTATTTGCAAATAACAATTTGCAAAATGGTAAACTTTGCCGTATAAACGCTGAGTTAATTTTTTATTTGCAAATAACTAAATCACGCAAATAAGTATTGATTAGGGGTACTATTTGCAAATAAGCTAAAGACGCTGCCATTCTTAGGTTAATTTTCTTTTTCGATGGTCATCTTATTGCCTTTTTATAATCAAGAAGTTGCCATTTTTAGCTTTATTTTCCTTTTCGATGGTCATATTATTGCCTTTTTATATTCAGGCAATATTAAAAAAGAATTTTTCACCATCGAATAAACAGTGAGTTAGGTATTTGCAAATAGCTTACGTTTAAACGTAGTATATGTATATGTACATTAGGGCGGGTCGAAAATCTAATTTTTCTCAAATCCCTTGGTAATAGTGAAAATATATTGTATCATGAAGTGAACAACAAGCCTGCAAAATATTAGTCTTTTATTTTAATTGTAAGAGCCCGCGCATCGACCGCCAAGTGACCCACAGCACACTAGTCGAATAAGACCAATTCTTGTTAAAAATTCTGGGTTCAGCAAAAAGGTTTGGTGCATATTTTTAGATAATGAATCCGTTAACGCAGAAGATAAAGTCAAATATCATTTCTCGCAGCCCTTTAGCTTATGCTTAATCTCAAAGGTATCTGTTTTCAATAAAATTTTAATTGTTCTCTTGATAATTGCACTGGTCTATAGTCGAACGATGTAAAGAACAGCTTTAATATTGCTGGCGTTCATTTAGGTCGCTGGTTCCAAATATTCTAATCTTGTTGTAATATTAGCTATAGTTTGCGAATTTTTGCAAATTTAGGAACAATTTCGGTAACTCTAATAGAAAAGCCATTATTTTCCATCATCGTGGAAAAATTTTGTTTATGCAAATGAGTATGGAAACACTGAATAGGCACAACTTCTAGAAACACTAATTAGTTTACATATGTTTATGCATACCATAGAAAAATTGTAAATGTAGGAAAATTAAAATTTTTTTTTTAAATTTTTTTTTATTTTAAAATAATTTGTTTATAATCTGAACGATTTTCATCATATTCTTATCATAAATCAGTAACAGTAAGTCTCGCCTTCAATTTGGTAATTATTACGTACCGATCGAGTAACATTTACCAAAGTTATATAGAAAAACTTAAGCTTTTTTTTTCTAAAAAAATTACTCTTCAATTGTATAAATAACCTTTAAATGAAAGAACCGGATTGCAGAAAAGTGTGCCAGGGAGTGACTTTTTTCGTTCAAGCTGAATGCAAAGCAATATCGTCCAATTGGAGAGTCCTCAAAAGGATTTCCCCGGATATGTTAAAGACTATTGCATTTATCTACAGTCACTTTCTCACATAATGGAGTTAACTAAAATATTTTTGTATATCTAAACACTTATTGCCCCTCCCCTACCTTCATATAACGGCAAATTTAGAAACCGCGAAAAATGTGCTTCTTCGGTGACTAATGAAACCATTCCGCACCAATTTTCAAGACAACATAAATGGACTTAAAGTGTGCGTTTCTCACCCTAATTGTATTATGTTAATGTTTGTAAATACTTATATGCTTGAAACTACTATTAACTTATCAAACGATTCATAAACTTTGACAATACATGTTTGATTTCATTCACCACGATCTTGAAAACTGACCAAATCGGCGTGACCAAGCCCATGGTCCTTTTAATATTATATAAACATACGAAAACATTAAAACGTTTGAAATAAATCGCGTCTCACTTTTTTGTATTTTTCACTTGGTTGCTGAAGTAATGAAGAATTGAAAATTCATAAGGGAAAATTATAGTTTTTGTAAGTTTTATCTTAATATCTTAAAAACTTGGAGACTTATTGAAAAATGATAAATGAACGTGAGGTACTAAATTTAATAGCCCTTAATTTGATATATCGTCCTGTTTATAACAATTTACGCATTCCATAGATATTACAAGCCAAAGTTTCATTTTCAAAATTCATACATTTTGATTCAATTGCGCGGGCTAAAGATACGTTTTAAATTAATCTTTCGTGGCCAATAACAATTGGCTTAGACATAAGACATCATAATATTACTATTACAATACGGTCAAATGTATTTTATTTTCCCCCATACAAAATCGACCCAGCCTAATGTACATATATAGGTGCAGCCATTGCAATAACTGCCACTTTCAGACGTAACTTGCTGTCCCCATTTAGCGATTGTTCATCTTTTGCAATAGATCGTACGCGATGATTGGCCTGTGTAGACCACTCATCGCAAGGATGAACTGTTAAATAGTTAGCTTCAGAGCTTTTATAACTTTAAATTTTTATGAAGTTCTGTTTTTCTGTTATATATATGCTCAAAACAACGTGGAAAAAGCTATTTTTGCGAATACAGTAATTTTAGTTATGTGTCGTAAGCACTTTTTAAAATGAAATCTTCTGCGATGGCATGCCCAAGTACCAAAATTTCTCTGCGATGAGCATTTCGCTTGCGATGAAACTGACAAATCTCCTGCGATGGCTGTACCTAATGAAGACAGCAAGTAAAGGCTCTGTTATGCATACTTGGCATTGCATGCACTGCTATACCATTTTTACGTAGAAATCAAAAACCAACAGACTTTTACGTATGTAATGCTGTGCGTTGGGTAACAGCTTACACGCGAAGCTCATTTAATAGATTCCTTATGTGACAACTCTCAAGCAATGCCAAGTATGCATAACNAGAACTTTAGCATAAGCGGTTCCAGACATAAGCAATATGAGAAGTTCAGTTTATATGAGAGGTGTCACGCCCCCTTTTTCTATACCCGCCAATTTTCGCCATATGTTCGGTATTGATAACATATGTAGCTGTTTCAAATTTCAGGACGTTGGCGTAAGGTTTTTACAATTTATGCATCCGTGCCAAATTTCAGTTCTCCCGCGTAGTTGGTTTAAGAGATATATTAGTTCCCTCAAAAAAGGGATTTCAACATTTTATTGTAACGTACATATGTATATGTGTAGATATCCATCATTCTCCCACTGTATAAGAACGTTAGAAATATTCCTACCCCAGTGCACCTATCGTGTACAAATTTAGTCCCAAAATTTATTTTCAATTGGCTAACATTTCTAAATATGAGCTAAATCGGCAAGTAAATGTAATTTTTATGAATATCCCGGCCCCAGCGCCACCTAGCGATTAATTTTTAGTCGAAATATTTGCCTTCAAGGTGCTGACATATGTTCCAAATATGAACGAAATCGGGCCAGCCGTTTAGTAGTTTACTGACATTAAATTTACGGAAAACTCTATGTAATTGTGAAATGGTGACGTCTCAGCTTTCTTCATTTTTCGGTAACAACAAAAAATTTCAAATTTTTTTAAATCAAAAAACATTCCACACAGAAGGTCCAAAAATGTGCTTTTTACAGAATTGAAATCGGTTCAGCCGTTTGGTCAGACATCGCGGTCATACGAAAAACATTTCATTTTTATATATATAGATATGATATACATGATATATAATATACATAATAATATACACATACATTCATTATGTAAATAAAGACGCCTAAGCGTATACCACAAATCTGTTTCTTTTCGTGTTGTATCTTTCAAGCATTTGTGCAAAGAAGTAACGTCGCAAAACTCATAAACTTCAATGGACAATATCTCAGGTTTAAAACAAGATATCTCGTTGAGTTAAACAGAATTATCAATGGGAAATATTTTACTTTCAAATGATTTACTAATTTTCTAAAAAAACGAGCTATTCTTGATGAAAATACATGACGAATATAGCAAAAAGTCGGGGTTTTCGCACTTTTAGGCTCAAATATCTGGAAAACCGGAGCCAATCGAGCAAAACTGATTCTGGATTCAGATTCAACGCATCAAAAACCTTTGGAAAAGTGTAAGCTCATCCCAGGGTCTGAAAAATGTCGGCCTGTGTTATCTACGTGTGTTATCTACCGTACAATAATATTAATTTGATATGGCTCTCAAACTATAATAACATAAAGACAAGTTTTCAAATCTGTTAGCAGTACAATCGGAAATTGTTCTTCATCCTATTGATGATAAAGTAATAGTAAAGCAAATAAAAAGTATATATTCATATTCATTATTGTAGAAGGGCGTAATTAGAACCCTAATAAAAAAACTACATTCAGAACTTGTCTTTTATGTATTGCCGAAGAAATTCAGCTGCGAGCATGCAGCCTGTTATACTTACGAGTCGGTACATAGAAAAATGTTGCACGCCAAGAGAGCGCGCGTTTTTTAGCGCTTTCGCAGTTGTTTAAAATTTGATTACAAGCGTAATTTTGAACTACCCATTCTGAAATTTTTACAGGTCCTACTTAAGTATTTGAAGAACAGTTTTCAATAAAAAAAATCATTACTAAATTTGAAAAAAAAACTTAATTTATTATTTTTTTAATAGCTAATTTTTTGTATTAAAAAATAATTGTATCGACTTCTCGTAATCCTCATATGAAAGCCAAGAAAAAGTCATAAATGGTACGATGATTGAGTTTGTTTTTTATTAAAATGCTTGTTTGCGCGGAAGCATATATTAAAAAGCCCTTTTTTGGCATGCTTAAAGTTCAAAATGATATATCTCGTAAACGGTATGTGTCAAATTAAAATAAAAAAATACGTGTATCATATTTTTACCCAAATAATTAAAAGAAAAATAAGTTGAGCGGAAAAAAATTTTTAGTGTAAATTTTGTATGGATTGGCCCATATATATGTACAATTTGGAAAAAATATATACTAGCAGAGCACCCGGCATCGTTCGGGGTAAACAAACCAAAATATAAAACAGTAATACAAATATTCAGTTCAGCATAAATTAAAGGAGACAAACTATTTTCTTTGTTTACATTAAGGCATACCTATGAGCTATACTTTTAGCTTTATCGTGCTTTAACTAATATATATTGATCATCACTGGTACTACAAATCTTGTTCCATTATTAATATTAGGTGGATTAAGGTAAGATTCAAATTTTTAAATTAAAACTATTCTACTACGGTACATTCCGTTTAGCTGCCTATTCGATTAGCCGTTTTATGTATAGCTGCACTTTTCTGGTAGAATGCTTAATTCGGAAGGAGTTTTATTCATTAAGAATGAACCTTTTTCGTTTAACAGCATCGCGGTACTAAAAAACGATTTAATTTCAAAATAATCTAAAGACGGTAAGGTTAAAAAAAAAAACACACACAGTTTTAAATATCCAAGTTATCTAATAGATGAATACATATATGTATATCCCCCTTTTACAAACTCATTTATATATACTTTCCTCGGCAGGCAATGGCAAACCTCCGAGTGTATTTCTGCCATGAAAAACAGCTTCTCATACAAATTCAATCGCCGTTCGGAGTCGGCGTAAAACTGTAGGTCCCAACGCTTTGTGTGACAACATCAAGGCGCACGCCACAAATCGGAGAAGAAGCTCGGCCAACCACTAACATATGTGTATGCGCCAATCTATTATATTATTATATATACTTTACTCTAAACACCTCCCATAGATACCTATGTCTGAATACCAAATTTCAAGTTCATGTGACTTATGGTTCCCAATTTATGGCTGAATAAAAATTTCACGCCTACGGGATGTGCCACGCCCCCTTTTATAAACTCATTCATTTACACCTTACTATAAGCACCTACCATAGATATGTCTGCATACCAAATTTAAATTCCATGTGACTTATGGTTTTGAAGTTATAGATGATAAAAATTTCCACGCTTATGAGATTTGCCACGCCATATTTTACAAACTCATTTATATTTATCTTTTTATAAGCACCTACCATGGCTATACCAGCATACCAAATCTCAAGTTCATGGGACTTATGGTTACGAAGTTATAGCTGATAAAATATTCCACGCCTATTGGATGTGCCAAGTCCCCTTTAGAAACTCATTTATATATCGATGGCTGAGTGGAAGATCGACCTATCTCGGCAGCCGGTACGAAAACGACCTATCTCAGAGAACTTTTCAAGAACGCCCTACTTCAGAATTTTATTGAAAAAAACCTATTTCAGAATTTTATTGAAAAACATTCTATCTCAGAATTTTGTTGAAGAACGCCCTATCTCAGAATTCGGTTCAAAAATGCCCTATCTCAAACGGAAATACATTGAAAATAAGCTGAGATAGGGCGTTTTTGAATCGACAGCTGAGATAGGGCGTTATTCAACCAAATTCTGAGGTAGGGTGTTTTTCAATCAAATTCTGAAGTAGGGCGTTCTTAAAAAGTTTTCTGAGAGAGAACGATGTTGAAAAATTTTCTGATATAGGGCGTTTTCGAACTGGCTGCCAAGATAGGTCGATCTTCCACTCAGCCATCGATATACCCTCGTATAAGCATCTCCCATTGATATGTCTGCATACCAAATTTCAAGTTCGTGGGACTTATGGTACCGAAGTTATGGCTGATAAAAAATTCCACGCCTATGGATGTGCCACGTCCCTTTTTACAAACTCGCTTATATATACCCTCGTATAAGCACCTACCATTGATATGTCTGCATACCAAGTTTAAAGTTCGTGTGACTTATGGTTCCGAAGTTATGGCTGATAAAAGATTCCACGCCTATGGGATGTGCCACACACCCTTTCTTAACCTCATTTATATATGCCCTCATATAAGCACCTACCATTGATATGTCTGCATACCAGATTTCGAGTTCGTGTGACTTATGGTTCCGAAGTTATAGCTGATAAAAAATTCCACGCCTATGGGATATGCTACGCCCCCTTTTACAAACTTGTTTATATACACCCTCGTATAAGCACCTACCATTGATATGTCTGCATACCAGATTTCGAGTTCGTGTGACTTATGGTTCCGAAGTTATAGCTGATAAAAAATTCCACGCCTATGGGATATGCTACGCCCCCTTTTACAAACTTGTTTATATACACCCTCGTATAAGCACCTACCATTGATATGTCTGCATACCAAATTTCAAGTTCGTGGGACTTATGGTTCCGAAGTTATAGCTGATAAAAAATTCCACGCCTATGGGATATGCTACGCCCCCTTTTACAAACTTGTTTATATACACCCTCGTATAAGCACCTACCATTGATATGTCTGCATACCAAATTTCAAGTTCGTGGGACTTATGGTTCCGAAGTTATAGCTGATAAAAAATTCCACGCCTATGGGATATGCTACGCCCCCTTTTACAAACTTGTTTATATACACCCTCGTATAAGCACCTACCATTGATATGTCTGCATACCAAATTTCAAGTTCGTGGGACTTATGGTTCCGAAGTTATAGCTGATAAAAAATTCCACGCCTATGGGATATGCTACGCCCCCTTTTACAAACTTGTTTATATACACCCTCGTATAAGCACCTACCATTGATATGTCTGCATACCAAATTTCAAGCTCGTGAGACTTATGGTTCCGAAGATATAGCTGATAAAATTTCCGCGCCTATGGGGTGTGCCACGCCCCCTTTTACAAACTCCTTTATAAATACCCTCCTATAAGCACCTACCATAGGTATGTCTGCATACCAAATTTCAAGTTCGTGGGACTTATGGTTCCGAAGATATAGCTGATAAAAAATTCCACGGTTATGGGATGTGCCACGCCCCCTTCTACAAACTCATTTACATATACCCTCCTATAAGCACCTACCATTGGTATGTCTGCATACCAAATTTCAAATTCGTGTGACCTATGGTTCCGAAGTTATAGCTGATAAAAAAAACCACGCCTATGGATGTTCAAGTTCGTGAGACTTATGGTTCCGAAGATATAGCTCATAAAAATTCCGCGCCTATGGGGTGTGCCACGCCCCCTTTTACAAACTCCTTTATACATTCCCTCCTATAAGCACCTACCATTGATATGTCTGCATACCAAATTTCAAGCTCGTGAGACTTATGGTTCCGAAGATATAGCTGATAAAAATACCGCGCCTATGGGGTGTGCCACGCCCCCTTTTACAAACTCCTTTATAAATNGAGAACGATGTTGAAAAATTTTCTGATATAGGGCGTTTTCGAACTGGCTGCCAAGATAGGTCGATCTTCCACTCAGCCATCGATATACCCTCGTATAAGCACCTACCATTGATATGTCTGCATACCAAATTTCAAGTTCGTGGGACTTATGGTACCGAAGTTATGGCTGATAAAAAATTCCACGCCTATGGATGTGCCACGTCCCTTTTTACAAACTCGCTTATATATACCCTCGTATAAGCACCTACCATTGATATGTCTGCATACCAAATTTCAAGTTCGTGGGACTTATGGTACCGAAGTTATGGCTGATAAAAAATTCCACGCCTATGGATGTGCCACGTCCCTTTTTACAAACTCGCTTATATATACCCTCGTATAAGCACCTACCATTGATATGTCTGCATACCAGATTTCAAGTTCGTGTGACTTATGGTTCCGAAGTTATAGCTGATAAAATATTCCACGCCTATGGATGTGCCACGCCCCTTTTTACAAACTCGCTTATATATCCCCTCGTATAAGCCCCTACCATTGATATGTCTGCATACCAGATTTCAAGTTCGTGTGACTTATGGTTCCGAACTTATAGCTGATAAAATATTCCACGCCTATGGGATATGCAAAGCCACCTCTTACAAACTCGTTTATACATACCCTCCTAAAGGCACCTACCATCGAAAGGTCTGCGTACCAAATTTCGAGTTCGTGTGACTTATGGTTCCGAAGTTATAGCTGATAAAGAATTCCACGCCTATGGGATGTGCCACGCCCCCTTTTACAAACTCCTTTAGGTATACCCTCCTATAAGCACCTACCATGGATATGTCTGCATACCAAATTTCAAGTTCGTGTGACTTATGGTTCCGAAGTTATAGCTGATAAAGAATTCCACGCCTATGGGATGTGCCACGCCCCCTTTTACAAACTCCTTTAGGTATACCCTCCTATAAGCACCTACCATGGATATGTCTGCATACCAAATTTCAAGTTCGTGTGACTTATGGTTCCGAAGTTATAGCTGATAAAGAATTCCACGCCTATGGGATGTGCCACGCCCCCTTTTACAAACTCCTTTAGGTATACCCTCCTATAAGCACCTACCATGGATATGTCTGCATACCAAATTTCAAGTTCGTGAGACTTATGGTTCCGAAGTTATAGCTGATAAAAAATTCCACGCCTATGGGGTGTGCCATGCCCCCTTTTACAAACTCGTTTATACATTCCCTCCTAAAAGCACCTACTATTGATATGTCTGCATACCAAATTTCAAGTTCGTGAGACTTATGGTTCCGAAGTTATAGCTGATAAAAAATTCCACGCCTATGGGGTGTGCCATGCCCCCTTTTACAAACTCGTTTATACATTCCCTCCTAAAAGCACCTACTATTGATATGTCTGCATACCAAATTTCAAGTTCGTGAGACTTATGGTTCCGAAGTTATAGCTGATAAAAAATTCCACGCCTATGGGGTGTGCCATGCCCCCTTTTACAAACTCGTTTATACATTCCCTCCTAAAAGCACCTACTATTGATATGTCTGCATACCAAATTTCAAGTTCGTGAGACTTATGGTTCCGAAGTTATAGCTGATAAAAAATTCCACGCCTATGGGGTGTGCCATGCCCCCTTTTACAAACTCGTTTATACATTCCCTCCTAAAAGCACCTACTATTGATATGTCTGCATACCAAATTTCAAGTTCGTGAGACTTATGGTTCCGAAGTTATAGCTGATAAAAAATTCCACGCCTATGGGGTGTGCCATGCCCCCTTTTACAAACTCGTTTATACATTCCCTCCTAAAAGCACCTACTATTGATATGTCTGCATACCAAATTTCAAGTTCGTGAGACTTATGGTTCCGAAGTTATAGCTGATAAAAAATTCCACGCCTATGGGGTGTGCCATGCCCCCTTTTACAAACTCGTTTATACATTCCCTCCTAAAAGCACCTACTATTGATATGTCTGCATACCAAATTTCAAGTTCGTGAGACTTATGGTTCCGAAGTTATAGCTGATAAAAAATTCCACGCCTGTGGGATGTACCACGCCCCCTTTTGCAAACTCGTATATATATACCTTCCTATAAGCACCTACCATTTGTATGTCTGCATACCAAATTTCAAGTTCATGTGACTTATGGTCTGGAAGTTATGGCTGATTAAATTTTTCACGCCTATGGGAGGTGCCACGCCCCCTTATCGGATCACAATTTTTTTCACCCTATTATAGGCCTAGGTGTCATGGCAATACTCTGTCAAAATTTTGTTTCTGTCCGTCCGTTTAGACTGCAACTTGGCACATACATACGTGCATATGTACATACATACTTTCACAAACATATAGTAGATATATTAGAGTGGTTCAAAAAAATTTTTTTTTTAAATTCCTAAACGCTACCAAAAAATTCCGAGCCTATGGGAGGTGCCACGTCCCCTTTTAAAAACACGTTTATATATACATTCGTATAAGCACCTACCATTGATATGTCTGCATACCAAATTTCAAGTTCGTGAGATTAATGGTTTCGAAGTTATAGCCTCTAAAAAATTCCGCGCCTATGGGGTATTACACGCCCCCTTTTGTAAACTCCTTTATATATACCCTCATATAAGCACCTACCATTGATATGTCTGCATACCAAATTTCAAGTTCGTGTGACTTATGGCTGATAAAAATTCCACGCCTAAGGGATGTACCCCGCCCCCTTTAACAAACTCGTATATATATACCCTGGTATAATAACCTACCATTGATATGTCTACATAGCAAATTTCAAGTTCGTGTGACTTATGGTTCCGAAGTTATAGCTGATAAAAAATTCCACGCCTGTGGGATGTACCACGCCCCCTTTTGCAAACTCGTATATATATACCTTCCTATAAGCACCTACCATTTGTATGTCTGCATACCAAATTTCAAGTTCATGTGACTTATGGTCTGGAAGTTATGGCTGATTAAATTTTTCACGCCTATGGGAGGTGCCACGCCCCCTTATCGGATCACAATTTTTTTCACCCTATTATAGGCCTAGGTGTCATGGCAATACTCTGTCAAAATTTTGTTTCTGTCCGTCCGTTTAGACTGCAACTTGGCACATACATACGTGCATATGTACATACATACTTTCACAAACATATAGTAGATATATTAGAGTGGTTCAAAAAAATTTTTTTTTTAAATTCCTAAACGCTACCAAAAAATTCCGAGCCTATGGGAGGTGCCACGTCCCCTTTTAAAAACACGTTTATATATACATTCGTATAAGCACCTACCATTGATATGTCTGCATACCAAATTTCAAGTTCGTGTGACTTATGGTTCCGAAGTTATAGTTGATACAAAATTCCACGCTTATGGGATGTGCCACACCCCCTTTTACAAACTCGTTTATACATTCCCTCCTATAAGCACCTACCATTGATATATCTGCATACCAAATTTCAAGTTCGTGAAACTTTTGGTTCCGAAGTTATGGCTGATAAAAAATTCCGCGCCTATGGGATGTGCCACGCCCCCTTTTACAAACACGTTTAGATATACATTCGTATAAGCACCTACCATTGATATGTCTGCATACCAAATTTCAAGTTCGTGGGACTTATGGTTCCGAAGTTATAGCTGATAAAAAATTCCACGCCTATGGGATGTACCACGCCCCCTTTTGCAAACTCGTGTATATATACCTTCCTATAAGCACCTACCATTTGTATGTCTGCATACCAAATTTCAAGTTCATGTGACTTATGGTCTGGAAGTTATGGCTGATTAAATTTTTCACGCCTATGGGAGGTGCCACGCCCCCTTATCGGATCACAATTTTTTTCACCCTATTATACGCCTAGGTGTCATGGCAATACTCTGTCAAAATTTTGTTTCTGTCCGTCCGTTTAGACTGCAACTTGGCACATACATACGTACATACATACATACTTTCACAAATATATAGTAGATATATTAGAGTGGTTAAAAAAAATTTTTTTTTTCAAATTCCTAAACGCTACCTTGTTATTTGTGATAAAAAAAAGAGAAACGTGTTTTTTTTTATTTTAAAAAAGTTTTCTAAGAGGTAGCGCTGGTCGGTTTTTAATAAAAACGCTGACGTTCTCAATTTTTTTATTTTCTTGACATGTTAAAATGCAGTTATAAATTTGGTTTTTACATATAATTACTCTGGTATTATTGGGGAACTTTCCCTTAATTACATACCTGTCTTGGGCAGTTAGAATGGGCCTAGTGCCCGAAAATATGCTCTCGAAAAGAGACTAGTAAAATTAAAACGTTGATACTGAGCGATTTACGCATTGTCATGGGTTGGAACTTGTTACGAGGGGGTTTCTGGGGTTGCTGATTACGAATCTTGTGTCAGATTTTCAAAATTCAAAATGGGGTATCCAAAATGGAGACCAACTTTAAAAAAATTATTGGATTTGTTTGAAACTGTTAGCCGCCATTTTTAATTTTGAAAAGCCAGAGTAATTATATGTAAGAACTACATTTGTAGCTGCATTTTAACATGTCAAGAAAATAAAAAAAAATTGAGAACATCAGCGTTTTTATAAAAACCGACCAGCCCGACCTCTAAGAAAACTTTTTTTCAAAATAAAAAAATACGTGTCACTTTTTTTTATCACAAATTACAATATTCTGATGTAGCATTTATGAATTTCCAAAAAGAGTGTTTTTGTGAACCACTCTGATATATATATATATATATATACATATATGTATATATGTATGTATGTATATTTTCACCAAGCGGATTTTTAACAATGGTTTCTAGCCGATTACCGGAATATTTACGGTTCTCTGAATGACACTTAAATACGCTTTTTATAATTTTTATTTTTATTTTTTGCGCTTTCAAACTTTTTGACTTTCCTTTACTTTTATTGTTGACTTTATATTTCACAGCACAACAACTCAAATTAGTTTGTACGTTACCCTTACGGTCTTTGTTACCGAAACTCCCCGTTTACCAATCCTTTAGTGTGTCTGTGTGTGCTATAACTCCGCTGTCCGTCCGTTCTCCCAATGCGAATCCCGGATCTTCCTGCTGCCAGATGAGCCTTCCAATTCAACGTTAAAATGTATATGTCCCACAGCCATCAAAATTTATCCAATTTAGATAAATAACCACAGCCAATCGCAATGAAAAATGAAAAAACGAATTGACTTTATAAGCCCCACGTTGGGCGCCAAAATGGTTGGGCAGCAAGGGTTTTTGCTGCTGATGCAAAATACCGACGAAGACTTTAAGCGAAAAAGCTAAAAGGCTACGAGGAGCGCAAAAGAAGAAGCGAGGCTGGCTGTGGTTTCCAATCGAATGTTCTATATTTGTTGAGGACTTCAATTCCTTCTTTTCGTACTTCCTTAATTCTATGACAATGTTGCTTATTAACTAAATAAACTTAACTAAGGGGATATTTGTACTAAAGTACAGTACGAATTAGATTCTGCAAGTGTTCGTACTTAAACTTACTATTGATTACGACTAAGCTATTTTGGTCGAACACATATGTATGTTTATATAAATAACTATATTTTTCTACATTTTAGGATTATTTATTTGGATCTTTCCAAAATAATTGAGTAACAAAAACACAAAAACCACATTGCATTAATTGAATGATTTCCGAACCGATTAACAAATTGGTACTCAGGGCGTCTTTGTTTATCATAGTTCCATCAACGCACTCTGCGATTTAAGGAAATGCACCAATGCACATAGGGGTATTTAGCCGATTTATGCGGCCAAAATTATTTTTATGAATATTTCAACTCGAAATGTTTAGAAAAGATGTGTTATGACATATAGAATTGTAAATGTTTAAAATCAAGTAAATATAGGTTAAAACATTAACAGAGTTGCCACCTGTTAAAAATTTGTGTTCAATTAGTTAAATGAATTGCTGCAATATGGGTATCAATGGAAATGGGTTTGAAAAGGCTTTATCTCTAAGGAACCTTCCAGGGTGTAAAAAATCAAATCCAACTTTAATTAAAGGAATTAAGTAATTCAAATATGTATCACAGTATAGGTAAGAAATGGGTGTATTCGAGGTGCAATTAATGCGGTAGTGTTACTCTTTTATGAAAGAGTATCACGTTCTACGCGAAAATTTGGGCGAACAAAATTTTGATATCAGTATCAAAAGCAACATAAAAATTTTTACTGCGCAATTTCTGCAACATTTTAGAAACGTTTAAGTTGAGCATCATCAACATGTCATCAGGAAAGCAACAAGTCTGCAATATTGCGGTAATTATTACGTAGCTCGAACGCACCCAATGTAATAAAACTACATTTTTGTAATAATAACAGTCTTATTTATTGATAATAGAATTTTGTAAGTATTAACTTGGAGTAAATTAGCGTCCTCAATTACTGAANCAACTACATTTTTGTAATAATAACTGTCTTATTTATTGATAATAGAATTTTGTAAGTATTAACTTGGAGTAAATTAGCGTCCTCAATTACTGAAATATCGGAGTTTTCGTATTTTCAACGCATTGCTTTTCCGTACCAAGTGCACCGAGTTTGGTACAAATTGATAAATCGGCTACCGAGATAAACATTTGTGGTCAAAAGTACGCGCCTCCACGCTCATTATCCAAAAAATTATTATAATTTTAATTGATGCCAAGAGGTTATTCCAAGAATCGATTTAGAGTGAACTAGATCCAGTAGTTATTTATTTATCGCATTTTCGCGTTTCTCTAAATTACCGTTATATGGGAAGTGGGCGTGGTTATCGCCCGATTTCAACAGTTTTAGAAGTTATGTTAGATATAACCTAAAAAAAGCTCATACCGAGTTTGGTACGGATTAGTGAAGCGGATACTGATATACAACATTTCATTATAAGTAGGCGGGGCCACACCCATTTTCTAAAGCTTTAATAATAATCCTATTTTGTTCCACAATTTTACTTTACATACTAATTTTTAACAATTTGGATACACTCACCCCTATTCTGCAACTCTTTCGTATTCGGATTTTACTACTAATCGTAGAAATAGTATGCTGCAATCCGAATCGTATTTTCGAACTTTCGAAATTCGTAACAATGCCATGCCTAAAAACGAACGAGTAACCTTTTTTGCGTAATTTTGTAAGAAAACAATTCTGTGTCGGAGGCGATATAAAACATGTAAATCGATGTGTGTTTGCAGGAAAGATTAGTGCTGTTCATTTAAACAGATAAATTTGCCCTTCGCATTTGCGTATATTTTTATCCACTGCTTTATATAAACGAGTTAAACAAAATCTTTGTTGCCCCTTATCGAGAAACTTGGGTCCGGTTTAGTTATTTGTACAATGATTTTCGGTTGTTGTGACCAAACGCATAATCCGAATCCAAAAACTTTAACATCACGTGTAATCAAAGGATTACACTTTTATTTAAAATAAATGTTTCAAATTTCCGAGCACTATCTTATTAATAAATTCGGTTTGCACTATGCTTTTTTTTCCAAATTTCGACGTGGGTTCTGCGCAAAAATACTGTGGATGGCGTAGCCGAAGTGATGTGCACAAGTAGTGTTGTATACCTTTGACATGCGGAAGCCCCTTCTTCTCCGGCAACACAAAAAGGAGAATTCTACTTAGTAAGGGTTATAATCCATAAGCGCGGCCGAAGGCAGAAGCAAGTGCAAGTGGACCTAACAAAGTGATTGGCTTGGAAGAAGCTGTTATTGCATTAACTGGATTGAGAACCAGTTCTTCAGGCATAGGAGTAGTTCTGGCTTGTGGTTCAACAATTCAACCAGAAGCTGACATAGACGCGCCCATGGTTACTATGCCCGACAGCGCCGCATATCTTTATGAAATCATTCCCATAGCGCGCTCTTACTCCGTCCTATAATTGGAAATGCAATAGAATCCACCGTTTCCTTCAAAATATGTAAAATCAAACAATTTTACTATAAATAAGCACTTCATGAGTGTTTTTTTTTATTCCTTTCCACTTTGTTGTCCTTCATTCAGCTATCTTCGAAAAGCAACTGATAGCCGGCAATGCTGCACATGTTTCCGCAAGCGTGCCAAATGAACTTTTCTCTCAAAGTTTAAACTGCTGGCAAATGTAAATAGGGATTAAAATTTAATAACTAGTTAATACAACTAAAGTAAAATCTGTGGAAAATTAACAATAAAATATTTTTTTCGCCAAATCTATAAATGACCCTTTCATTTCTCAAAAAACCGGGGTAACAGTTATTCGTCGCCACGCTGTAAAGGAAAACAAATGTTTATTCCGAAATATATAATATAGTTGGCTTCGCCTTACATTCCCGCAGATTTCTAGCAATAGGACCGAAAGGTCCTAGAAAACATTACTTTTGCTAATATATCGAAAACTACTTATTTGTTAAATTAAATGGATTCATATTCCAGTTCAGCGGCCTCAAATTCATCTAAAAAGTTTAATTTTAGTGTTAAAATAGATCTAAAGTAGTGTCGGCCGCTGTGGTGTAGTGGTAAGCAGTGCACGCTTTCACTCCACAATGCCAGGGTTCAAACCCTGGTCAAAGCAACATCGCAAAAATATAGAAAAAAGGTTTTTTCTTAACAGCGGTCGTCCCTCGGCAGGCAATGGCAAACCTCCGAGTGTATTTCTGCCATGAAAAACAGCTTCTCATAAAAATACAATCGCCGTTCGGAGTCGGCGTAAAAGTGTGGCAACATTAAGGCGCACACCACAAATCGGAGGAGAAGCTCGGCCAAACACTAACATATGTGTAAGCGCCAAACTATTATTATTATAGTGTTACCATATACTAAGTAGTTGCGTTTTTAGATTTTTCCTTAATACATACATTTTCCAAGTTAAGAAATACCACTTATCTGCCATTTTCTGCGGGCAGGCTTTTCACACTATATTAGCCAAATTTCTAAGCTTTCAATTGAACAAAGAATAATAACGCGATCTCTCCCGGGGATACAACAAATTCCGTAATATTCACAAAAATTAACAAAAAAATGCTCGTTGAAAACCGCTGTTTTCGTTACATTTAAGTTGAACTTTTGCTTAATAAATGAAATGATTAAAAAAATTTACTTTTAAATGCATTATTACCGTCTGTATGCGGATCCATCACTACTTTTTAAGAATATAATGCAGTAATCAACATATTTACTTAAAACCGTCACGATCTTTCTAAAGAGCGAAAATTTATTTATAAGCAGCGTAAGAATATTCTGTTTCCGGTCAACGGTGAGCGTTCGCTGTGCAAGTTAGAAAAGCGAGGGGGACTGGGAAATGTTATTTGGAATGTTCTCTATCGAAAGTGACTAATTTTTTAAGTTTTCTCCAAAATTTTGTTGTATGTGCAATGTTGAAAAATTGTGTGGCAATATTTTGCGTAAATTCTGGCCAACAAATAGTTTCATCCATCAATTTGTTTATCACGGCATTTGTCACTCGATGGATTACTCTACATAGCGCTAATTTGTGGACCCCATGCATTTGACCATGCCATTATTATAGTTCGCTCCAATTTTTAATACAAATTTTTTAATTTGGCTACGAGAAAATTTATAGCTGAAAATTTTCTACTACACCAATATGTAAAATGTAGTTGATTTGTTCTTTATGACACGCCTTTTATTATTTGCAGACTGTCCTCCTATAATAAATTTAATATTTCGAATCGAAGCATTTTTTGTGTCAATATTTTATCGAATCACGTGTTAAAGCACTGATTAATTCATTCAGACTGAATAAATTTAACTTATCACTGGTATGATAGGTAAAAATATTTTTAGCAAAATAATGCTAAAGTTAGCAAAATGAAAAATGACAAGTGATAAATAAAAAATTTTGGTGCAACGAAATGCTAATAAATTTTGATAATTTGCATAACTTATCACTTATCCGCTAAAATCTTTTCGCTAAACATTTTAAATTTTGGTGCAACGCTTATCTATGAGTGATATTTTACTTATCAATACTCATTTGAGTGACTTTTCCTTATCACGTTGGTGAAACACTAAACTTTGCGCAAGTTCGATAATTTGCTAAAATGCTAATGATAATTCGTTNACATTTTAAATTTTGGTGCAACGCTTATCTATGAGTGATATTTTACTTATCAATACTCATTTGAGTGACTTTTCCTTATCACGTTGGTGAAACACTAAACTTTGCGCAAGTTCGATAATTTGCTAAAATGCTAATGATAATTCGTTGGTGCAATAGGGCCCTGCTTTACACTTACGATTTACCAGTGCCTAATTGCACCAACGAGTTATCACTTATCACTTTACAACTTTTGGATAAACGTTTTTATTGAAAAGTTAAGTTAATTAGTGTTGCACTTTTAACTTATCAAAAAAAACTTATCCACTTATCAAAAAATTTGTAACTGAGATTTTTTTTGGATAAGTCGATTTGATATCCATTGCACAGCCAATTTCTTTTGCTTTTCAAATGGAGAACTATTCCATTAGTGGGCTTAGCTAAAACGATTACCGTTTCTCAATGGAAAACGAAAGCTCAGCATGCCCATGTGCGATTTGATAAACATTTCCAAATTCTCTTTTTTTCTTACTATGTCGCGCGTTCAAAGCAAAGCCATAAATTGGCTATCTTAAAAATTATTAAGGACAAAAGTAAGTCCGTCTTGACTACCATATGTATGTTTATATAAACAACTAAAGTTGAATTCGCGCTTCTGTGTATTTGCTGTATCCTGCGTAAGTGTAACTGTTCGAGCGTGTGGTTGTTGTTGCATGTGTATTTCATGTACCGCTAGCAACAACAAATCGCATGCTCATGCACTTACAATTACACAACATACAACCAATACACAGAAGAGCGAATTCCCCTCATATTTTTCTACATTTAAGGATTATTTATTTGGATCTTTCCACAATAATGCAGGAACAAAAACACAAAAACCACATTGCATTAATTGAATGATTTTCGCACCGGTTTACAAATTGGTACACAGTAGCCTTAGGGGCGTCATAGTTCCATCAATGCACCAATTCCATGATGTTGGCTACCATTACCTAACTAGTGCAGAGTTATATTGTAGGTCCTCTCCAATTTTTAATAAAACTGGAGATAGCCGACATTTTTCTACTACACCAATGTCTAAAGCAGGCCAGCCAATTTGTATGGATCGATTTTTTTCGACATCGTAACTAGCAGATTCGGATTCTACGTAAAATTCTAAGAAAAATATTCGTCCAGACCATATCTCTAAAGTTAATTTCGAGCCTGCGCCATTTTAAAAGAAGATATCTTTAATTGATGTTAAGTTAATATGCAGATTAATATTTAGTAAACAAATTACGAACGTTATTTTTTTAATACAAATTTGTATTTGGGGATTTTTGATACGAAGAATTAAGTTTTGATATCTATTTGGTATTTAAAGAACCACAAGACGGCGCGTCAAAAATAGGGGTAAGCTTACAATAATTCGCATAAAGCTGAAAATTGGTACGAATGTTGCGAACACTATTATGAATGAAATTTCAAAGGTCACCATCGATCCCACGTCTGCAAAAGAAAGTTATTCAAGGTCAAAGGTCAAATAAATTGATTTTTTTTTACATTTTCCAGCAATACGGTAAGGTTTATCATAAAAATAGGTGTAGATCATACAATTATCTACTAAAACTGTTATAACATTTTTCTTCCTAAGGCTTACCATTTCTGAGATATAGCGATCAAAATTGTTATAAAAGGTGTGTACTCCATAATATGCAAACCATAAATTTGTATAGAAACTTTTTGTATGTATCACTACTTACGTGCTCATAACTTCTATGTTTATTATTCAATTTAGATGAGCACGGCCTTATTGTATTAATAAAGAATCATGCTTTGACGTGCAAGAATCCAAAAGTTAACAAGTTCTTGCATGTTGATATTTTTACCGAAAGTAACTTTTTTAGCTCCTAACCTACTAATCCGCTTGAAAAATATCGTGTATGCAGAAGATAGTAATTTTGATGTGCTTCACAATTAAGTGAGTGCACTTTTTCACATCTCTAAAAACTGAAATTTAGCTATATCTCAAAAACTGTTGCAGTTTATTATATTTTGACTATGTATTCAGATTCAGTGGAAAATTTTACATGACAGGTAACCCCCATTTTTCTCCATGAGTATGCGATTTATTTCATATATGTCCGTACCAGCTTCATGAACATGAAGACATATGTAGTATGAAAAATTCTGTTTGTATGGGAGGTGCCACACCCTATTTTCCAATAGCTCCAATTTTTCTCCATATAACCCCATACCAAGTTGCAGTACTCTACCATGAATACTTCCAGAGATATGCANTTTGAAAAATATCGTGTATGCAGAAGATAGTAATTTTGATGTGCTTCACAAACAAAACTGTAACATGGTGTAACACTTTTTATTTCAGTCGCCGCTATCTTTCCAAGTTCTAACGATATTCATACTTTTGTTGTATATTCTTATTGGTACACCTGTACTTCCTCTCTCATAAGGATATGAAGTAAATCCAACAACAATGATAAAAGCAGCAGACAAAAATGTAAATTAAGGCACATGTTACAGTATTGCACTTATATACTTCTAATAACTTTTTGACAATTTTCACGAAAAAAAAAGAATTATTTACACAATTTTCAGTAACCTTTTGCTTTTTTAGTTCCTGGGTGCGATTTGGCATACCTTATTTGTATCTCTGTAAAAATNGCCGCCTTTATATATCTAAATATTTTTCAGCCTATAACCATTCTTGGAAAGTCTGCAGTAGGTGTCCAAAATCATCACCAAAATCAAAAAAATCGGTGGAGCCTTTCTCGAGATTTGCGAACAGAAAAAACGGCTTCAAAATATGTACATACAACGACGAGCAAAACTGTAACATGGTGTAACACTTTTTATTTCAGTCGCCGCTATCTTTCCAAGTTCTAACGATATTCATACTTTTGTTGTATATTCTTATTGGTACACCTGTACTTCCTCTCTCATAAGGATATGAAGTAAATCCAACAACAATGATAAAAGCAGCAGACAAAAATGTAAATTAAGGCACATGTTACAGTTTTGCACTTATATACTTCTAATAACTTTTTGACAATTTTCACGAAAAAAAAAGAATTATTTACACAATTTTCAGTAACCTTTTGCTTTTTTAGTTCCTGGGTGCGATTTGGCATACCTTATTTGTATCTCTGTAAAAATTCTGGAGGTATATCCACCCATATATCCTTAGTTTGCTTTCACAGCCCATATACTCCATTGGACGGACTTGGATACTTAGTAAGCTGTGCTTTTAGTTGATTTCGCAAATTCTCGTTAAGATTCATGGCCGCAGATTGTGGACGTCATTTCAAATTAGCAAATTTTTGCTTTTGTATCCAGTCTTTGCCAACATGTGCAATGTGTTTTGGGTGATTTTTCAGCGGAAACTCATTTTTTCGAGTACATCTTGCAAAGTTTGTTGAAATATGAACACATAGTGTTCCTTACACATATTTCGTTTTAACGGACCAACAAAATTTTTGAAATACAACCTCAAACTATTATTGACCGACCACTGTGATTCACAGTTTGCTTTACATGATGCGCATGGGCTTAATTTGGGTTTTTGATCCAATACCATGCCCGGCCATCTGATTGAAAGCGATTAATTTAGTATTGCCAGACCAAATAACCTTCAACTGAAACTTAAAAATTTATTTTTTATTGCATTCTGAAAGGCCTAACATATCCCAATAGGGAAAGGTCCGGTTTTCGTGCGATGTAGCAAAATGCTGCCACACTCGCACATGTATTTTGATCAAATTTGCTTTTTTCTTCTTTTATGATGCCTTTGCGCTCAATTTGGCACTTCTTCGCAAGGAATGAAACCGATTCAAAATAACGTTCCGGTTTGGGTTTCGGTTTTGCCAGGTGTTTCGGTTTCGGTTTTGGTTTCGTTCTTCAAAATTTATTTCGGTTTTGGTTTCGGTTTCGTTCCGGTTTCGGTTTTTCACAGAAATTTTGTTGATATTATTTAAATCACAATGTCTTAAACGTTGAGGAAAGAAAATCGAAAATTACAGTTCACTGATGATATCAACACTAGGTTCTTTCCCTAACAATCCGGACCGGATTTGGTAATTAGAGAATAAGAGAAACATTTTCTTTCAAAAATGGAACAAAGTTCAGAAGTACGGAAACGCAAAAACCCACATTTCGTGCCCACAAGTCGAGAAACAGCTGATTCACGTTGTTCTTGTTTTTGTCACTTATACCATGTTCTGACCGACATCGGAAACATGTTTTCGTTGCTAAAACTGGTTTTCGACCTAAAACTTGTGTTTTCGTCCATATAAAATCTGTTAAACGAAAACCAGTTTTCGCTGAAAACTACTTGAAAACTCACTTTCCACTCATTCCAATCGGTGTCTTCACTAGTTTTTTTCGATTATTTATCGAAGTGGAAGTCATATTTTATCATCTTTAATACGCCATTTCGGATTTATTGTTAATTGCCTGGCCAAAGCAAAATAAGAATGAAAGTTAAAGGTTGTAAATGAAAAGAAAATGAAGGAAAAATGTTTTGGTTGTCGGTCAGAACATGGTATTAAATGCAAACACTTGGAAATTGAATTTTGGTTTCACAAATTTGATTTTAAGTACATAGATTGAAAATACATCAACAGGCCATTCACTTTTCCTTAAAAGCACCAAGTAAATGCAGGCAACATGTAAACACAATACAGCTGATATGCACTTTGACACTTTATCCATCTTTACTCGGAGAAAATTTCGGGCTGTTTCGGGCAGGAAGAAGAATACACTTACGATCGAATACGCTCGAATTTTCGCTCTCTATTACCCATTTTGTTGAGTACAGCAATGATTTCTGGGCTATTTTGGACACACGCGGGATCTCGCATTGCGTACGGGAAAGAAACTACTTAAATATAATTAATCGATTATCGATTCACAACAACAAAGTCATCAGCAGATTTTTGCGAAAAGTTACCTTGCCATACTTATTTACTACTTAACAAGAATTTTAGCAAAATGTTGCTGATTTTGGTTAAATAAATCATTTATTTCAAAGAAATTTTTATTTATTATTTTTGTAAATTTCTGGAAACCGATTGAAACCTGTGATTGAAATGGTTTCGGTATCGTTCCTTTTCAGGTCAAGATAACGGTTACGGTTTCGGTTTCGGTTTTGAAAAACGAAACGGTTTTAAACGGTTACGGTTTCGGTTTGGGTTTCGGTTTCATTCCTTGCTTCTTCGCTTCGCTGTCTACTGATTTGCATTAAAGTTTAATACCTTAAGCGCTTCTGTAATAGTGGCTGCATCGCTACTTGCTGCTAAGTTCACAAGATATCGTACCGTAATATTTTTTGACAGACTTCCTTTGTGCTTAGGAACACTTTAGGCTATATTTTTTCTCAGTCTTAACATATTCAAGTGGCAAACTCCAGAGTTTTTTCCACTTTTCCTGCCATCTCGCCTTTCCGCAGTAAATCTATTATTTACATTTATGGTTCCTGATTAACTATATTATTTACTGGTGATCACTTCTTCAATAAATTACAATACAGAAAAAAGTCATCTGGCTTCCAACTAAGTAAAAGATAACTGTAAAATGCAAAACTGTGAGTGAGTGCAAAACTGTAACATTTGCCTTAATTTACGTTTTTCTCTGCTGGTTTTTTTATTGTTGTTGTATTGCCTTCAAATCGTTATGAGGGAGTGAGTAGGGGTGTACCAACCAGAATATATGTACAACAAAAGGATGAAAGTCGTTAGAACTTGGAAATATAGAGGTGCCTGAAATAAAAAGTGTTAAACCATGTTACAGTTTTGCTCGTCACTGTATATACATATTAGTATAGATTTGCTTTGTAGCGCCACCTTGCGGTTCTTTAAATGTAAAATAAATATCAGAAATTAATTTTTTGTATCAAACAATTTCCAAGCACAAGTTTTTATCAAAAAAAAACTAAATCGTAACACTTTAGTAAATATTAATCTGCATATTAACTTAGTATTAATTAAAGACATCTTCTTCTAAAATTGCGCAGGCTCGAAATTAATTTTAGAGCTATGGTCTAAAGGATTTTTGTTCTTAGAATTTTATGTAGAATCCGAATCTGCTAGGGACGATGTCAAAAAAAAAATTGGTCCGCCCTAATGTACATACATAAGTACATTAAACAAAATTGTGTAACTTTTGGTAAATTTTCCTAAAAGATGTAGAAAAAAGGTAGAACATATTTTAGACGGTTATTCGGGACATCGTTTTGCCGAAGTATATGAGTGAGGCGTGTTAAAATGAGCGGTCATTTGCGGTGGCGTTGTTTGTACGCCTTGCGAGGGTTAACATTCAACCACCGCTTTTAGTGTGAGTATACTAAAACAAAAAAGGCAGCATGCCGTTCTCTGCTTTTTTTACATTTCATTTATAACATATTCTGTTAATCTAGTATAATTAATGCTTAATTAAAAATTTATTAAATACTCACTTTGGGAATCAATTACAGGCAAGGTTGGGATGATCTGAGACGCTTCGATCATGTTCCAAAGGACTAGTGCTGTTTCTTTAGACTTGCCCAAAGCACATAAGGTTCGCAAGATGTTTCCTTTTAATAAAAGAGGCACCGGGCAGCTGAGCAAACCTTAAATAAATAAATTTGGTAAATTGCTTTTCTAAACATTTTATTGAAGAACTAGAGTTATATAATTAAAATATTTGGAGCAAAAAATTGGGAACACGCTTATTCTAAGCCTTTTTGTGTTTTTGCTTTAACTTAAATGTAATTTGAATATACCACAGTGGCCGCCAAGCGGCCTAAACAAGGCGTTAAGATTTTTGTCTGTCTATTTGCCAGTGTTCCCAGTCATGATAAAATCTTCAAAAAACCATAAAAAGGTTAATGAAACTAGAAAAAAAAATTTTCTCTAGAAAAATCTTCATTGAAGATTTTATAACAAAAAATAATAATTTTTTTCTATTAAAATTGTATTTGTTATTAACCGACTTCCAAAAAAGGAGGAGGTTATCAGTTTGTCGGAATATACATATATATATTTTTTGTATGTATGGTACCGCATAACTTTGGACCACGTCAACCGATTTCGAAAATTCTTTTTGTATCGGAAAGGTAGTGTCTCAGAGGTTCATACTAATCTGGTTAAGATCCGATCATTGCATCATGAAATATATATAGATATATATCTATATATGAGTAGTCCACTTGCAAAGTGCGCTATGTAAAATTTTTTCGATTTTTAGTTTTTGGAGGATTACGTACCAGTATTTATAGTAGTTTCCTGTCCACTAACAACACAGTGCAAAATCTTTTTTATACTCTAAAAAAATAGCATCAAATGTTAACTCTTCTTCCAAAAGTCGCTATCACACTTATTTATAAACTTTCAAAACTATACATCTTCTGATGAACTTAGAAAACTGCTTTAGGTCGTTTAGACTGTTCATGTTATCTTATGTCATGTTATGTTATGTTACAATTTTAAAAGGCTCTTATTTATCCAATTTTTCAGGTAATAATGGAAAAGATTCAATTTAAATGATACTTGTTGTCGTAGTCGTTTTTTTTCAAATTTATGGCTTTCTATTATAAAATCACGTAACGCTGTTTGCAAGTGGACTACTCATATATTTCATATTTTTTTAAGTCGTTTTTTTTTTGCTAAAAATTACTTGTACAAAACCTTTTAAATAATCATTTGTGTACAGAATACCACTTAAGGTGGTGGTTTCCAGCTTATTACGATTTTTTTTTTTGTTCAAGTTTATTTGGGAAAAAACTCTCCGCATCTGCGCATGCATCCTCGCTAGATGATGATGTTTCTATAAAGTTAATTATAGAAAATTTGATTTGTTAATTTAAATTTAGAAACAAAAATTACTTACTTTTTTGTTATAACAAATAGCGATCCATACTTTTTATCTTGTGGAAATTCATACAACTGAGTGTGAGCTACACAAAGCCGAGTTTGAGCACGAATTTTGACAGACAAAATCAATCATATTCATAAAAATCAATATTAATATCTACCTGTCGTGCAAGGTAAATTGATGACAAAAACGAAAAGTTTGTTGCCAACCATCACAAAAAAAAATAAATTTTCAAGCGCTGGAAGATATCTTCACTGCGAAGATTTTTTTATGGAGTTTTATTTTGTTATAATTATCTTCACGTGAAGAATTTTCTCATTATTTATGAAAAATATCTTAATTTTGAAGATAAATCTTCACTTCTGGCAATACTGGAGAGGCCGAACAGATTTTTACACGGCTTTTACTTTCGAACCGAATCTTTGGTGCATATAATTTATACAAGCTTCCCTAATGAACAGCTTGGTATGAAAAAAATTGTGGGGTTGCTTAGATTGCCTTTCTGGAGTGCACCTCATATATATGAGCTGCTTTGCAACGTGTTATCTCGAAAGGCGAAAATGTTAGTCGAAGCATAATGATTCAGCAAAAATTAAATTTTGCCTGCTTCGCGTGCACCACAAATATAATTACAGGTAGTAACTTACTAACAAAAAAATAATGTAGGCCTTTTTTCACGCAAAGTAGTTAGTATTCCACTGTTTTAAAAAAAATCCCTAATTACACGTTTTTAAAATGTATGAATTTGTATCTATACATATGCTTCCTTCAAGAAAAGCACTTCAGTCTAGTATACTAACAATAAGGGAATATAATTAGAGTCCGACCGATTAACCGGCATCGGCTAGTATCGGCACAAAATTGAGCATCGGCATCGGCGTTTTTTCGCCGATTCTTTGCCGATTATTTGGAATTTCTTTTCATATATTCAGGTGAAGCGACAGACAAGAGCCAACATCAAAAAACATTTGCAGACAGCTCACAAAAATTAATTTTTTTGTTGAAGGTGTTTCACGTTTTTTCCATACAAAGGTATGTTCGACAATTTTCTTTTATATGGAGGACACTGCCAGCAAAAAAAGTTGCTAAAAATTAACTAGATTTTATAGCAGCTTGAAACTTGCACTTTATTATACTCGAATTAAATGGCCTACAAAACTGCACACCAAAATTCTAATTAAAAAGTTTGAAATTTTGGTGAAGATATGCTGAATTTTTCTAATTTTTGTACAAACTTTGAAATCTAAATTTATATGGCGTTTGTTGTATACCAGCTAGACTTTTATAAAAAAAAAAATAATAAACATTAAACAAACAAAAGACAAATGCCAAATTCCAAAACCGGTCAAAATATCGCAATTCTTTTATTTTGTAGGCCACAATAAGAATGTACATTAGGGTGGCCCAAAATGTGTACAAAACGAAATGAAATTTTACGTTCCTAAATATTTCTCGCTTAACACCATATAAGAAAGTATAATCTACATAAATGTGATATATGTACATATATTTTTACACATACATACACATGTACATTATTTTGCACTCAATGCATAAGAACCTATATGCTAGGTATGTATGAACATTAGGGTGGTCCAAAAACAGTAAAGTCGGAAGTGTAACGCTCTCACCCCATGAATTGTTATATATAAAAAAAAGTATACCCCTATTTTTTTTTTTAAATCAAAAAATATATAGAGGTCGCTCAAAGCGCTCAAAGTTTTCCATGTATTTTTATATGTGAAAAATAAATTTTTTCGTAGAAATGGTATAGAATTCTTGAAAGTCATTATTTATCGGTCGGAAAACTCTGGTTCTCTTCAGGAGACTTTTAATAATAATACCAAATTGTGTATTTAACCATTTTTTAATACTAACGATTATATTTGTCGCCCCAACGATTTATCGGTCGCCCCATTGCCTTTTTCGGGGTTTTTGTGGGTTTCTGGCGGACCTATGAATTATAGTTGCAATGAAAAAATGGTTAAATAAACAATTGGGTATTATTACTCCTGCAGATAAGCAGAGTTTTCTGGTACAAAAATATTGATTTTTAACTATTGTATACCATTTCTACGAAATGTTGTTTTTCCCCATATAAAATACATGGAAAACTTTAGGCGCTTTGAGCGACCTCTAAATATTTTTTGATTTCAAAATAAAAAAATAAGGGTATATTTTTTCGGTATAGAACAATCCTAGGGAGAGAGCATAAAAATTCCGACTTTACTTTTTCACATGCATTTTGGGGCCACCCTAATGTACATTCTTATTGTGGCCTACAAAATAAAAGAATTGCGATATTTTGACCGGTTTTGGCATTTGGCATTTGTCTTTTGTTTATTTAATGTTTATTATTATTTTTTTATAAAAGTCTAGCTGGTATACAACAAACGCCATATAAATTTAGATCTCAAAGTTTGTACAAAAATTAGAAAAATTCAGCATATGTTCACCAAAATTTCAAACTTTTTAATCAGAATTTTGGTGTGCAGTTTTGTAGGCCATTTAATTCGAGTATAATAAAGTGCAAGTTTCAAGCTGCTATAAAATCTAGTTAATTTTTAGCAACTTTTTTTGCTGGCAGTGTCCTCTATATAAAAGAAAATTGTCGAACATACCTTTGTATGGAAAAAACGTGAAACACCTTCAACAAAAAAATTAATTTTTGTGAGCTGTCTGCAAATGTTTTTTGATGTTGGCTCTTGTCTGTCGCTTCACCTGAATATATGAAACGAAATTCCAAATAATCGGCAAAGAATCGGCGAAAAAACGCCGATGCCGATGCTCAATTTTGTGCCGATACTAGCCGATGCCGGTTAATCGGTCGGACTCTAATTATATTCCCTTAATTTGTTAGTATACTAGACTGAAGTGCATTTCTTGAAGGAAGCATATGTATAGATACAAATTCATACAATTTAAAAACGTGTAATTAGGGATTTTTTTTTAAACAGTAGAATACTAACTACTTTGCGTGAAAAAAGGCCTACATTATTTTTTTGTTAGTAAGTTACTACCTGTAATTATATTTGTGGTGCACGCGAAGCAGGTAAAATTTAATTTTTGCTGAATCATTATGCTTCGACTAACATTTTCGCCTTTCGAGCTAACACGTTGCAAAGCAGCTCATATACAGGGTGTCCCAGAAGTAACGTGCCAAACTTTAGGGGAAGGTAGGTGGGTGAGCTCCCTGATAAACAAAAAATTTTCAGGTAAAAGTGTCACCGTTTTAGAAATATTTATATTTTTTCGAATTTAAAAAAAATCGTGCCTTTTTATGAGTTTTCTTTAACTGCAACTACAAACCGGGCAATACTTAGTAAATTTTTTATGTAAAATACTTCCAGATAGTTGCCTCTCCATACTCAAATGCAATGTAGTTAAAATATATTAAGGAACCATCATAAAATTAGGACTATTTCTGGATTTTTAACTTTTTGATATTTTCTTCCCCAACTTTGACTATCTCGGGTGAAAAAAAAATGTACTGAGCTATAACTTTACATTACATAAAAAAATTGCTCATTTAATAAAGATTTCAGAAAGGTGCCACACTTACTGTTTTGAATAAAAAAAAAAAAGTTATAGCCGCTTTTGTGGGTAAAGGACTGAGACACGCTAGAATGTATTTAATAGATTTAAATTGAATTTGCTCTTGTTACCGTCAAATGACATGCTAAATAGTACAAAGGTACATTATTACCTGCTCCTGACATTATTTTGTGTTACTTACCGGAATTCGGACTAGAGTCTATAACAAGGGCTATATCTATCAATATTTTTTGTGAAGCATGGATTCACGTGAAATAAAATATACATGAGTCGTTTGAAGAGAAATTTATTCATTTATTGATAAAATATGCTCAAATTGGCGACCTTCTACTCTAATACAAGCTCGGCACCTTTTAAGAAAAGACGCTTTTAGAGATCTTAAACTCAATTGGGCTATCTCAGCAGCAGCTCCATTTATTTGTTCCCGCAAATGCTCTTCGTTTTGAATTGTTTTTGAATAAATTTTGTCCTTAAGACAGCCCCAGTAGAAAAAATCTAATGGATTCAGGTCTGGCGATCTAGCGGGCCACGTGATTGGCCCGTATCGTCCAATCCATCGGCGAGGATAAGTTTCGTCTAAATGAGCTCTTACTTCACGCCCGTAGTGAGCAGGGCACCCGTCATTTTGCAGCCATAGTCTTCGCCGCAGGTTTAAGGGTACATCTTCCAAAAGAGTTGGAAGCCGTTCCTGAAGGAACTCTAAATAACTGTGAGAGTTGAGCGTTGGCGGCAGTTCCACAGGTCCCAATATCTGAAAATTAAAAATACCGCACCATAAATTTATTTTGTACCGGTACTGCGAACGATCTTCTCTCATTTCGTGAGGATTGTCTATCTGCCAACTGTGAAGGTTATGTAAATTAAAATAACCATCACGTTTGCATGATGATTCATCGCTCCAAATTATTTTATTAAAAAAGTTGGGGTCTGATGCATGCATTCGCAACATTTCACGGCAAAATCTAACCCTCGACAGGTAATCTCTTTCCTGTAGAGCCTGAACACGTTGAATGTGGTAGGGATGAAATCGATGGTCTTTTAAAGCTTTGTGAACTGTAGTTTTTGGTATTCCCGTCCGTCTTTCCATCATTCTCACTGAAGTCGATGGACCTAGTTCCACTTCCTCTAACACAGCTTCAACATCTACCGTTGCAGGACGTCCTGTTTCGCCGCCACGCCTTCCAGGTATGCGACCTTAAAAAAGTGAAAAATTATAGTTAACAAGCAAGCAAACAAGAAAGGTGTAAAAATCACTTACCTTCATATATTTCTCTATGGGTCCGGGCGAATACTTCTCGACCCGGATGTCGACGATTGGGGTATCGCTCTGCATAGAGTCTTTGAGCAGCTCTGGCATTACAGCAAGCTTCACCGTAAATTAGGTGAATATCCGCATATTCATGCGACGTATACTGCGTGTTCTCTGTCATAGTATTAATAACACAATGTTCGAAGGGTCCAATTTCACAAAATCCACTTTCACTAATTCCGGTAAGTAACATAAAATAATGTCAAGAGCAAGTAATTATGTACCTTTGTACTATTTAGCATGTCATTTGACGGTAACAAGAGCAAATTCAATTTAAATCTATTAAATACATTCTAGCGTGTCTCAGTCCTTTACCCACAAAAGCGGCTATAACTTTTTTTTTCTATTCAAAACAGTAAGTGTGGCACCTTTCTGAAATCTTTATTAAATGAGCAATTTTTTTATGTAATGTAAAGTTATAGCTCAGTACATTTTTTTTTCACCCGAGATAGTCAAAGTTGGGGAAGAAAATATCAAAAACTTAAAAATCGCAATATAGTCCTAATTTTATAATGGCTCCTTAATATATTTTAACCACATTGCATTTGAGTATGGAGAAGCAACTATCTGAAAGTATGTTACATAAAAAATTTACTAAGTATAGCCTTTTTTGTAGATGCAGTTAAATAAAATACATGAAAAGGCACGATTTTTCTTTAATTCAAAAAAATTTAAATATTTCAAAAACGGTGACACTTTTACCTGAAAATTTTTTGTTTATCAGAGAGCTCACCACCCCACCTGCCTTCTCCTCAAGTTTGGCACGTTACTTCTGGGACACCCTGTATATGAGGTGCACTCCAGAAAGGCAATCTAAGCAAAACCACAATTTTTTTCATACCAAGCTGTTCATTAGGGAAACTTGTATAAATTATATGCACCAAAGATTCGGTTCGAAAGTAAAAGCCGTGTAAAAATCTGTTCGGCCTCTCCAGTATTGCCAGAAGTCAAGATTTATATTCAAAATTAAGATATTTTTCATAAATAATGAGAAAAATTTTCACGTGGAGATAATTATAACAAAATAAAACTCCATAAAAAAATCTTCGCAGTGAAGATATCTTCCCGCGCTTGAAGATTTATTTTTTATTGTGATGTTTGGCAACAAACTTTTCGTTTTTGTCATCAATTTACCTTGCACGACAGGTAGATATTAATATTGATTTTTATGAATATGATTGATTTTGTCTGTCAAAATTCGTGCTCAAACTCGGCTTTGTGTAGCTCACACTCAGTTGTATGAATTTCCACAAGATAAAAAGTATGGATCGCTATTTGTTATAACAAAAAGGTAAGTAATTTTTATTTCTAAATTTAAATTAACAAATCAAATTTTCTATAATTAACTTTATAGAAACATCATCATCTAGCGAGGATGCATGCGCAGATGCGGAGAGTTTTTTCCCAAATAAACTTGAACAAAAAAAAAATCGTAATAAGCTGGAAACCACCACCTTAAGTGGTATTCTGTACACAAATGATTATTTAAAAGGTTTTGTACAAGTAATTTTTAGCAAAAAAAAAACGACTTAAAAAAATATGAAATATATGAGTAGTCCACTTGCAAACAGCGTTACGTGATTTTATAATAGAAAGCCATAAATTTGAAAAAAAACGACTACGACAACAAGTATCATTTAAATTGAATCTTTTCCATTATTACCTGAAAAATTGGATAAATAAGAGCCTTTTAAAATTGTAACATAACATAACATGACATAAGATAACATGAACAGTCTAAACGACCTAAAGCAGTTTTCTAAGTTCATCAGAAGATGTATAGTTTTGAAAGTTTATAAATAAGTGTGATAGCGACTTTTGGAAGAAGAGTTAACATTTGATGCTATTTTTTTTAGAGTATAAAAAAGATTTTGCACTGTGTTGTTAGTGGACATGAAACTACTATAAATACTAGTACGTAATCCTCCAAAAACTAAAAATCAAAAAAAATTTACATAGTGCACTTTGCAAGTGGACTACTCATATATAGATATATATCTATATATATTTCATGATCCAATGATCGGATCTTAACCAGATTAGTATGAACCTCTGAGAAACTACCTTTCCGATACAAAAAGAATTTTCGAAATCGGTTGACGTGGTCCAAAGTTATGCGGTAACATACATAAAAAAAATATATATATATTCCGACAAACTGATAACCTCCTCCTTTTTTGGAAGTCGGTTAATAACAAATACAATTTGTTATAAGTTCTTATGCATTGAGTGCAAAAGAGTGTATTATAGTACAAAACGAAATGAAATTTTACGTTCCTAAATATTTCTTGCTTAACACCATATAAGAAAGTATAATCTACATAAATGTGATATATGTACATATATTTTTACACATACATACATATGTACATATGTGCATATGTACATGTGTATTGATTTGCTTGACCTTGGTTTGTCGGTCCAAACAGGAATCTTTATTTACGGTTGAAGGATAGCTCGTTTCCAATGGATGGTGGCAAGAAAGTGGCTGACTTACGTGTAATGATTTTGTATTACCGGCTTATGGTGACTCAACTGCTGTCAAATGACTAGTCCAGATTTGATGCTCACTTCTTTGTTCTACGCAACATGGCTGGGGATTTGCCGGAAGGAATGTGACGGCACCTTTTGCCTCTATTAATTTCCACTGAGGGGTGAGTATCGACTCCCCGAATGTCGCCAGCTTTTAATACAAGCTTTGAATCCACTTTAATTACTTGGTTGTAATTCCGTTCTTGCGAGGGCTGATGAGTGTGGTTCGCTCCGTGTCAAATTCCAAAAAGAAATATATTTCTCTAGCTTCGTGGTATGTGACCACCGATTCTTTTATCGTACCTCAGTGTGGGCGTTTTCATAGTGGTCATGTCAATTCGTGTCTATACTGATATAATGGTTCGTGTCTTGAATAACTATTGGTTACGTACATTTATCTGGCAATGTTCCGTCTTTCGTATTTAGTTTCAGTACTCATTACATAAGCTACGGTAGATGAAAGGCATTGGTAAATGATTTGGTTATGAATCTTTTCTTGTTTGCTTTGATCGATTTACTAGCATTGTACTGAGGATATAATATAACAAAACTATGGATATAAGGTCGGTGTTATGCAGACAAATTTTTGTTTGCCAAATTAAATGGCGGCTGCTTAGTTTGCTCGGAGGTGGTTATGTCGAGTTTGGCACAGGGTTGCACGTTCATTATGGTTTTTATGGCTATTGCCAACACGAAATGAGAATTTTGTGTATAGCAACAATTGTCTAAAATTTTTGTATATGACAACGCCGAATTTGCTGCAGTTTGACCAAACAAAATTAGTTTTCCGTGAGAGTCGCCAAACTCGCTCTCTCCGAGTTTGTTGCAACAACAATTGCACGCAGTTTGCCAAACAAAATTTCTGCATAACACCGACCTAACAAAACTAAACTTAATTAATTTATTCCAGCCGGGTAGGGTACCCGGGTAGGGTAATAAGGCAGAATCAATGGAGTATGGAGGCCCGCCATATATTCATCGAAATTCTTGAGAAGGCGAATGTACTGAATGAGTTAACGTGTTGTGATTAAATCGGCGGAATAATTGCCAAGCACTCGGTGTTTAGCATCGATCAGTTCATATGAATTCGAACCAAGTTTCCGTGAAACATAGGCTCTAATTTTTGGTGGGGCTAGTTTTTGTGCATAGCCCTCTCCGGCCACGGACTGTTTAGGATTGGGAATGTACACTTCCGAGCCTATCTCGAAATGGCGTTCTCTTTTGCGGGTCAATGCCCGTTGTGCGGTTTGTTGATATTGTTCGAACTGTTTGTCTCGAATTTCATCAGCCAGAACTTTACGCTGTTCCACATCCTGTGTATGGTATGGATTTACATCCAATAATAATTTATATTCGTTTCCATCTTTCACATATTCACGACCAGTGTGCAGGAAATATGGCGTGTAGCCCGTGGCTGAATGCACTGAAGTGTTAATATCATGAATAACACGAGACAGATGGTTTTCCCAGGGGGAATGTTCATGAAGGTCAGCCATGTGAGCAAGTAATCCAAGTTTAATGCTTTTGTTTGTCGCCTCGACCTGATTGGCTTGTGGATGGTACAAAGGCGTTTTCATGTGTTTGATGTTATAATCGGCGCAAAGCTTTGCGAAAGTTTGACTGATGAATTGAGTACCATTATCTGATATAATGAGTTCGGGGCAGCCATTCACCGTGAATATATGTCGAAGATAATTGACTACGGATATGGCGTTTGCATTTTTCATGGGCTGCGCCCAGACATATCGCGAGTAACAGTCGATGGCTACGAAGATCCATTGGTTACGATTTTTAGACATGGGCAGCTTACCGACGAAGTCAATCGATAACTGTCTACCCGGTCGTTTTGGTTCTCTATATTCGCCGTGAGGCGTTTTGGTGCTCTCATTACTTGGTTTAATGCCGTGGCATAGTTCACATTGCCGAACGTACTGGTAAACGGACTCATACATGCTTGGCCAGTAATAGCGTTGTGAGATACGTCTATAACACCGGTCAACAAAAAAAATTTGTTTCTTTGGGTTTCTGTTCGCATGCTTAGATTCCCATTCCAAACATTAAAAAACACTTGAATTTTCATTTTTAGTTCGTAAAGTTTGCTTTTGTCTGATTTACGTCGATAGGTATAAGAAATACGAAAAGTATTCACTTTTAGACATTAATTTCTTGTTATTTTACATTTATATGTTATTGTTTATCACAAATCTTAAATAAAAAAAAAACTGATATCCAGCAAAAACTTTTCTAATCGTCATTTAAAGTAAAATTCAAAAAAAATATAATAATTAGTGATTTTTCCATAAAATTTAAAAATTGCTCTAGTTTTTACAAAAGCAAACTTTGATCAAAAAATAATTTTTTCCCTCATTTTCAGCGTAGGAGAAACTAAAATTTAACATGTAGAAGTCAGACCCAAAAATCGTGTTGACTGGTGTAAGTTTTCCAAACACCCTGATGCGAATGTTGGTTATGATTTTCATCGAGGACTTTTGCTCTGTCAGAAGATGGTAACAAAGTGTCCACAGTATTTCCGCACTTTGATTGGAAAATTTCAATCGATGATATAGAAGGTTGTTATCGATTTTATATCTATCTAATGGTTGTTTTGAAGCCATGGCATGCATTTTGTTGTACCATTTCTCGAACGTGTTTGGGTCAATGTTGAAAATTACTCGGAAGGTCAATTGGATTTCTACGAACGATGTTGAGAAGAGCAAAAGAACGAGATAAGGCGTCAGGAAGTTCCAAATGTTTTCCTTGTTTATGAATAATTTTGAGATGGTATGGTGATAATCGGAACGCCCAACAACATAAACGGCCAGTTGGGTCTTTGAGAGTTTGTAGCCAGCGCAAAGCTGCATGGTCCGTTACCACAACCAATTCACGACCCTCAAAATATGGACGGAACTTTTCGACCGCTAAGAGAACAACTAGGCATTCCCGTTCAGATGCTGTGTAATTTTGTTCGGCTTTCGAGAATTTCTTAGAAAAATACTGAACCACACGTTCATTCCCCTCATGTTCTTGTACTAGAACAGCTCCCGCTGCGATAAGCGAGGCATCGGTATAAACCTTGAATGGTTTTGAATAATCGGCCATAGTCAGAACGGGAGTGGTAGTTAAACACTCTTTGAGTTTGAGAAAGGCTTGTTCAGCAGCGGTATTCCAATAAATTTACGGTACCAGCCTACTTCACCAACGAACCGTCTGACTTCTTTTGAAGTTTTGGGCCGTGCAAATTCAACAATCGCTCGAATACGAGATGGATTCGCAGATAAACCCTCTTGGGACAAAACGTAGCCCAGGAATTCCAATCGTTTACAACAAAAATTAGATTTGGATGTTGAGATGGTTAAGCCGGCCCCAGCTAGACGTTTTGCAACAATAGTCAATATCTTAACGTGTTCTTCAAACGTCGAAGTGCAAATTATAAAATCATCCACATATGCGAATGCATGTGGAACCAAATCAAGGAAAATTTTATCAATGAGAATGGCTAATGTGGCGGGTGAATTTCTCAACCCCATCGTAATGCGACGAAAAGCATAAAGTCTGTTATCGAATGCAAAAGCGGTTTTCAGTTGACTCGATTTTGCCAAAGAAATTTGAAACAAAGCTTGAGACAGATCAATACTGGTTAGGTATTTAGCTGACTTTAGTCGTGCTAAAATTTGGTTAGTATCCGTAATTGGATAGGCATTTGGAATGGTAATTTTATTCAGCTCTCTCGCGTCCAAGCACACGCGACACGTTCCGTCTTTCTTCTTTACAGCCAGAATTGGTGACCGCCAAGGGCTTTCTTCGATGGTCATAATGATGTCACGACTACGCATTTTATCCAATTCGGCTTGAACTTGTTCAGCCACATATGGCGATACGGGTTTTGCATCACCCGTATCAATTACGTGTTCGATCTGATTGATGACGTTTAAAGGACCAGACTCAGGAGAACGGCGTCCAACATTTGTGTTTGATCTGGGGTGAGATTATGTGGAANACATCACCCGTATCAATTACGTGTTCGATCTGATTGATGACGTTTAAAGGACCAGACTCAGGAGAACGGCGTCCAACATTTGTCTTTGATCTGGGGTGAGATTATGTGGAAGGCTGACGTTATTTTTGGGGTATCTAGTTCACCCTCTAAACCGAGTGTGGAAGCGTCAATTGGCTCCAGATCATTACTCATAGAAGATACCTGAGCTTGTTCTTCCCACTCCATGGTGGCTGGTTACAAAAATTAATAAATTTAACCGCCGCAACCATTTCGACTTTAGCAGATGCAACTTCTTCAGTATCACCTTTGGCTGTATGTTTTAAAAATCGTTGAACTTTCTCTTGGTTCTGCACCAGTTCGAAAAAGAAGGCCTCAAGGAATGTCCGTCCCATAATTGGGTGTTTAAGTGATATAGGTACGACAAGAGTTGGCACCAGTCGGGTAAGACTACCGACCGTATATAATACATCCACTTTACCAATGGCCTTAAATGAAAAGAATTATCGGCAATACCAATGGAGGTTTTGGTAGGTTGCAACTGCCCCCATCTGTACTTCTCATAAGATGTTTGTGGAATGACTGTGACTTCGGCTCCACCATCGAGTAAAACCGTATGAGAATGGTTGTTAACCATAACAGTGAGATAATCGCGACAATCTTTCGGAATGTTATATGTCCAACATTTCTCTGAGATAAAGAAAACATCGCGGAGTCGTGGTTGGTTAACTTGATTGACTGCGTCTTGCTGGTTAGTAGGGACTGGAGCTGAAGTAGGTTTGGTAATTGGTAGTGTTCGTTCAGAACATTTAGTTGATGGTTCTTTGCCATCCCTTTGAATTTGATTAGATTCATTAAGAATCAGAGTAGAATTATTATTGGAATTCGGGACTGAAGATTTGTCGATTTGTAGAGGGACTTCAGTAGAGTGCGGATTGTTAGAGACAGTGGATTTAGATAAAGTTGTGGACTCTGAGTACGATGGACCACTATTCCCAATCGACTCCCTTACGCGTTTTTT
>NW_016159285.1:40121-40235 GCF_001687245.7 Rhagoletis zephyria | reverse complement strand
ACATTTTCGTCGCCCTCAACAACGAAAAATGGATCGACGATAGTTCCTACCTTCGCATCATTCTCCTTTGGATTTTTGTCATTTTTATAATCCTCGACTGGTTTCGAATACCTA
>NW_016159285.1:32186-38824 GCF_001687245.7 Rhagoletis zephyria | reverse complement strand
AATTACAAAAATAAAGAAAAATTAATAGTTTGGTTCAATTAATATTGACCGTGTTATCGGTTACGTTGCTTGAACTTATAACGAAAGACGAAAAGAAAAATGATCGGTTCAAAAATCTTGACCGTTGATGTGTGGTGTTACTTGACTAAAAAATTCAATTAACTTGCTTTTCAGAATTGGAACTGAACTGAACGAGAATGGTTATGACTGCTGATCAATGGTGTTCGCATCGCAGATCGATCACCATTCACCCCCGCGGAATTAAATAATCAAAATATCCACAAAAATTTTGATTGAAAACGAGGTCCAATAAAAATCAATTAAATCATGCCGTGTGAAGACTGAGGACGATATTCATGTACAGTGACTATGAATTCAAAAGGTAATTATTTGATTCAATCTCAATGATGATTTATAATAGCGGAATTTCTAAAAGAAAAATTTATCAAAAATTTAATAAACCCGAATATGTATGGTTCACCGACGTACAATTTTGTGACCAACAAAATGAGAAAAACGACTACAAGATTTTAATTTTTCCTTAAATCTTATTTTATGATGTATTAAATTGATTCAATGATGAAATTGCTATTTTCCCTCAGCTGAGCACGCGGTTATTTTATGCCGGGCTTAAGTGTGGTTATTTTCAACGAAAACTTATTCTTTTTCACCCGTTTAGTTGGCCGCCAATGATTTGCTTGACCTTGGTTTGTCGGTCCAAACAGGAATCTTTATTTACGGTTGATGGATAGCTCGTTTCCAATGGATGGTGGCAAGAAAGTGGCTGACTTACGTGTAATGATTTTGTATTACCGGCTTATGGTGACTCAATTGCTGTCAAATGAATAGTCCAGATTTGATGCTCACAACTTCTTTATTCTACGCAACATGGCTGGGGATTTGCCGGAAGGAATGTGACGGCACCTTCTGCCTCTATTAATTTCTACTGAGGGGTGAGTATCGACTCCCCGAATGTCGCCAGCTTTTAATACAAGCTTTGAATCCACTTTAATTACTTGGTTGTAATTCCGTTCTTGCGAGGGCTGATGAGTGTGGTTCGTGTCCAATTCCAAAAAGAAATATATTTTTCTAGCCTCGCGGTATGTGACCACCAATTCTTTTATCGTATCTCAGTGTGGGCGTTTTCATAGTGGCCATGTCAATTCGTGTCTATACTGATATAATGGTTCGTGTCTTGAATAACTATTGGTTACGTACAGTCATCTGGCAATCCCCCCATTTTGAAGTTTAGCTTTGACAGTTTTGCTATGTTTACATTTCTCATAATCGTTCTTATGTCTATTATCTGGGCAATAAAAAATAATAGATCAGTATGTAATGTTGCATAACAAGCCCATTAATTCAATTATTTGTTTTGTTAACTGAGTTAAATTAACTGATTTTATGAGTTAATACATTTATTTGTAATTTTTTATGGAATCGGCATCGGCCGATTCTTTCCCCATAAGCCGATTAATTGGCATCGGCATCGGTACCGGAAAAAAAATTGGAATCGGTCGGACTCTATATATAATGCATTTTTTAAGCGAATTGTTGGACAATGTTACGGATTTGCCTAGTTGAAATCTCCTAAAAGAATGAAAAGTTTACGACATTCAAAAGGGGAAAATTTGCTTTTTAAAATACTTTGACTAGTTTCCTGTAAAAAATGTATTTGCTACATAACCTCAAATATGACAAAAGACAGTGTTTTATGCACTCTTATGTAAGGATATCTCAAAAACTTCCAATTACCGAATCGTGTTCTTTTCCCGGCATAGCAGTTGACTTATCCTACAAATAAATTAAAAAGTGGGCCGGTTTAATTATTTGCTCGCATTTAAAAAAATATGGACTAAGCAGTACTATTCCGCAGGGCCTGGGTTCAAGCCCAGTTTCTGGCCAACCTTAAATAAAAACATAAACAAGTTTTTTCTAATAGCGGTCGCCCCTCGGCCGGCAATGGCAAAGCCTTAGTGTATTTTGCCTTGAAAACAGTTGATCAGAAAAATGCAATCGTTGTTCGTAGCCGGCGTAAAACTGTAGGTCCTCTCCTTTCGTTGACAACTAGGAATGCTAATCCCGGGATCCCGGACGTTTTAAGGCCTCGNTCCTTGAAAACAGTTTATCAGAAAAATGCAATCGTTGTTCGTAGCCGGCGTAAAACTGTAGGTCCTCTCCTTTCTTTGACAACTAGGAATGCTAATCCCGGGATCCCGGACGTTTTAAGGCCTCGAAAATCCCGGGATTATTGGCAAGTAATTTTCGGGACTTGTAATTTGCACTGATGGCAATAATAGAAACTCCTTTTCTTGACCATTATTTGCTATATTTCGTTTTTTTAATTATTAATATTATTTTTGTTATTTTCGGCCTTATAACAATTATATTCAACAATTTATATTGAGCCTCGAGTTTTTTAAATGAAAATTTATTGTGGAAAAGCAACAATAATTTGAAAAAATGGTAGAAGTGATAGCTATTTCGGAAATCACCACATTTCCTCATCAGACTTCTTTCAGTAGGATTCGAACCGACGATCCCACTGACTCAGCCAGTTGCCTATGCACCGTGCTAAGTACGCCTTGTAAATTATCGTTTGCTTTTTTCCACTATTTTCATTTTTGTTATGCCAACACAATCAAGCGCAGCTATTCCGCTGCAATTCACTTGATCATGTGGTTGTTGGTATTGTTGGTTTTTGCTAATAATTCTATTTTTAGAATGTTTAACTTTTAGGTGTGCTCGTCCTTAAGTTATTTGTTTTTGTTATTTTTTTGGCCTTTATAACAATTATATTCAACAATTTATATTGAGCATTCTAAAAACAGAATTATTATCAAAAACCCCCCTTACCTTACCCCCTTACAAACGCCTTTCGAAGAAGCAGAAAATTCTGCCATTATTTAAGAAAATGAGGCAGGCGGTAGCTCAGAGGCTTACAGAATAAGAGATGTGATTAAAAGCAATTTGTCTTTATAAGTGATATTTTTAATTCTACTATATAGATACGAACTTAAAGTAAAAAAAAAGAAAAAAAAACTTCATAAAACATAAATAAATAATTCAAATGAAATAAATTACATATTTGCACTTAATTTTTTAACCACTAACTCCAATTTCATTCTTTTTACTGCAGCATCCAGCTCCAAAAGCTCTTCTTCTTTAAGTACTTTCCTATTTTAATTTTTAGGCGTTCTTCTTCTAGCTCATACCTTTTCCTTTGGTATCATGTATCCCTTAATGGACTGTAAATGGTCGCACTGCACTTCGTGTATTTCGGTCTGCTTCATCAACAGGTCCATTCTTTCTTTTTGTGAGGGTTTTGCACTTCTTGAGGATCGCACTCCTGTTGAAACTGTGGGTGTTTCATCTTCCACATAGTCTTCGACAACACATTCTTCAGCATTTTCTATATTTGCCTGTATTTGAGAACTCGCAGTCGTTTCATCAAGGTTCAGCAACGCATCAATTTCGGTATCTTGAACCAAACCCAACTCACTCTCTTTGGATTTATTTGCTGCTCAAACTGCAACAAATTTGCCACCGCTTCTTCCAGTGGTGACAGCTGTATTTGTCTATTGGCTCCTCCTCCTGTTGCTCTCGCTTCGGTTTTGTTCTTGACCAGTTTTTTCTTGAATTTCAAGTCCTTCCATACCTTCAGTATAATTGTATAATCGTTAGTTTTAAGTAATATTTACTGCCAACATAATTTTGCTTACTTTGTGGCAACCGTCTCCATCACTAACTGGAGATCCAAAAAGATTTACTTTTTCCGCAACCACGTTCCAAAAACTATCGAAGTTTAGAGATTTTATGCCCTTCCTAAAACCTTTGGCGTACGAGGGATTCTTTTCCATTTCGGAAACTAAAACCTCAAATTGCTGCACGGAAGTAATTTTCATTTTAACTTTATTAAAATCGCAATCCTTTCGCTTTCGTTCTAAAAAATGCGGACGAATGTTTATATGGCGTTCCTATCTTCTTTTCAACATGGAGAACACCGATATATTTCCGATAAACTTCTATAACGCCAACGGTGGTGCCAACTTGTCGTTTTTATTTCGTTTTAAAACGACAACGCCAACGGGCATAGGGCCGAATATAGAGGAAAAAAATAGAGTTGCCACATTTTTGAAATTTTCAGTTTAAGTAAATTGATACGTTAAAGTAAATATTTCAATATGGCTTTCAAAAGAAAGAGGTTTACCAAGGCTTACAGCTGAAAATATTTTTGTGCCATAAAACATAAATTAAATATTGCAATATTCGCATCAAACCAAAGAGGTTAGGAAATTTTACTGTCGAAAATTTTTAGGGCGGTTTCCACCAGTTGGAAAAATTCTATTCATTTAAATTGGTAAAATAAATGAAATACTACAATACTGATATTAAACTAAAGAGGTTTTGGAAGGTTTCTACCTTCCTTTTATTAGCTCGGGATGTAACTATGTAATATTGATGCGCCTAAAAGATGCAGCGATTTCTATTCTCTAGTTACATACCTGATGACAGTACGAATGGCAATTATAATAGGGAGGTTTTAGTTTTTTAAACTATAATATTTTTATTTTCGGAAATACTTCTGAAGCGGGTTGCAATCTATTTGAAAATTTGAGTTCAGTTAAGTTGATAAAATAAGCTAAATGTTGCCATATGGGTATCAAACGAAAGTATTTAAGAATAGTAAAATTGTAACAGGCCGATATCTTTACACAATAGATATTAAGGAAAAATTAATAGGGGGTTTATTAGATCAACAGAACCCAAATCAACAATTTTTAGAGTTTTGGTCTGTCTGTATGTTTGTAGGCGCATCACGCAAAACAAATGTATGGAATTAAATGCAGTTTTCACTGATGTACATATTGCTAGAGGTCTAACTGAAAATATGGAATATATTACTTTTTTTCATCATTTCATCCATTTTTTTACCATCGATCTATATTCCTCGGTATTGGAATGTATTAACTTTTTCCAGTACTTCGTTGTTTATATTTAGAGTTAGCACCGCACTGTTCTGAAAATTTCGCCCTGATATAACCACAAAATTAGTTTTATTGACACTCACTTCTGCGTAGGTTTTTTGCTAAAAAAAAATCAAAATTTTTTGTTGTTGCTGCCAAAAAATTAAACAATTTGAGACGTAACGGTTTTACAATATCATATTGTATTTAACTACACTACTAAACGGCTGCACCGATTTCGTTCATACTTGGAACATATACCAGCACATTGAAATAAATATTCCGACCAAAACTTTACTCGGTAGGTGACGCTGGGGTCGAGATATTCCTAAACTTCTATTACAGACTAAAACGTAAAAAACCAATATATCTCTAAAACCAATTAAGCTGGGAAAGTGAAATTTAGCACGGATGTATAAAGAGCAAATACTCTAATTATGGCGAAAACTGGTAGGCATTGGAAAAGGGGGCGTGGCACATCCCATACAAACTGAACCTCTCATATAGCTTATCTCTGGAACCGCCTACGCTAACGTCCTGAAATTCGACACAGCTACATATCAATACCCTCTATCTACAATTTTGATGAAAATGAGTTTTTGATGGTAACGTGAGCTCTTATTTATCCTTCAGCCTTGACAATAATGCCAAACTTAAAATTTTGCTTTTATGGTATTATATTCTCATTTTGAAAAATCCACTATCTGCAATAACATTTTGTTACAAAAGCAAAATCCTCTATCTACACAATTTTGCTGGAAAATTGTTTTCATTACCATTTTTTTGTGGCAGGTCAAATAAAGACTGGGTAAGTTACATGTGCCGATGCATGTATGTATATGTTCCGCTAAAATCCGATCTTAGGTCAAACTATTTTTGCCCAGGCTAAACTTGTTCTACCTAATGCGATGTCCAACCGAAACCAAATCTTGTGGGCTGCGTAGCTTCAGTTGGACTGATGATGAGAGTTACAAAAATAGTTTATTCTAAGATCGGGTTTGGCCGGTAGCTTACAGGTATATACATGTCCGCTCATTTACTACAATAATGTCATAACTCAAAAAATCAAAACTCGAGAAAGACGGCTTTAAAGTTTTGAATTTACATATACGCCGATACTAAAAATGAATACATATTTTATTCTAGTGAGATTCTGGTAAAGGCCTGTATGCAGCTCTCAAGAAAAGCAAAAACTCCATATAAAATGACGTACAAGAAATGGCTAAGAAATTTTCTTGAGTCAAATTTCCTTAAGGCAGTACGCAGTTCTTAAGAAATTTACTACGCTTTCTACTACGGTTTTCTAAACTTTTTTTGTGAAGAAAGAACATAAAGCAACCCAGTTTTGCAACAGAAATATATGGCCGTTCCATTATTTCTTGAGGAAGTAGTGAGGCAACAGGCTGTGAAGTATCAAAAAATGTCAAAATTCCTTGGACACACACGCGAAATAATGGAAATTTTTTCTTGACCGTTTTCTTGAGAGCTGCATACAGGGCTTAATCGATGCAGCTATGATATTTTTACACGAATTAGAAGAATACGTAGCGATAATTTCTGCATACTCAACTCAAAATTTGTATTTTTTGGATTATGACACTACTAAAGTAAATGAGCGATGTGTATATGTTTATTTGCCTCCACTTGGTCCGAAGATTCCCACAATTCTCT
>NW_016159285.1:16486-32114 GCF_001687245.7 Rhagoletis zephyria | reverse complement strand
CTACATCAAAGATTTCGACATCATCCGATGCTTACTAAAGTAAAAACTCTACCGCAAGGGCATTTGCCCAGTTTGATACTCATAAATTACCTGGGAGCTTATTTTCACAGACGGTTCCAGATATGGTGGTAACAAAAGGGCTGGGTGTTACAATTGTCTTCAGTGCTTTTCCCCCGTACTGCTCGGCATTTACAGCCGAATCAGCTGTACGTTTCGCCTCTATAAACGAAGGAAATTTCCTCATCTGAACGGGCAGTAAACCAACCAGCGAAGCCTCTTTTAACAGTGCTAATGATTCTCATATAATTTCGAAATCACGTGAAATACTTTTTTGACACAAAAACACATTTAAAATTATGTGGTTACCTAGGCACATCGGAATTGAAGGGAACGAATTTTCACACCTATGATTTCTGCATTAAAATCTTAGTTTAACATAGTATTTACGTCTAAAGAACTGACATTTTCATTATTCTGCAAAACCCTCTATCAGCAAATTTTTCTATATAAATAGTTATAATTCGAATTGCAATAACCTCTATCTGATCTTTAAACTAAAATTAAATGAATTAAAAGTAAAAAACTAGTTTTAGTATATTGCGTGAATATTTAAGACATGCATGTGTACTTAAAATTATTAACACTTTTAAAAACAGCTGCCAAAACAGTTTTTTTGCTCTCCTGAAAAATTAAGTTTTTGCAGATAGAGGGTATTGAATATAAGCCCTCGATATGCTATCAACAACGTGTTTGTGGTAAAAAGGGACAGGTATTGGAAAATGGGGAGTGGCACCTCCATACAAACTGAAATTCTAATATCGCTTATCTCTGAATTTCGGCATACACATATGTATGTATGTTATCAATACCGTACTTATGGCGAAAAGTGGTATTTATTGGAAAGGCTACATCTCTATCAGTGGTGCACAGCGTTGGCAGATCTCCTAATACAAGCTCAATATTTTGTATCAGTACATGTGTAGTAAACGAAACATCCCAACCAGCAAAGAAACTAAAATTTTGCCGACAGTGCGTTTAGTTCAATTTCCCGTAAACGAAAACGCATACAAAAAACTCCTACAGTTGCAATAAATTTTCGTATCCGGAAAACATTCGAAAAAGATGATGCCATTTGAAAGCAATAATTGTATTTTAATGGCTCAAGCTAAACATTTGAAAGCATGCATGCGTAGTCGTCAGTGGCAGAGCGCGCTGAGGAGTGTGCCGCTATTTGTTAGCTTCCAGAAGGTGCTGGGTTCGAAATCCGTCAGGCGCTTCCTAATTTTATTTTATTTCTTTTGAACTATGAACAAGTATGTGTGAAGTGCAGAAGGAAAGCGTATTGAACGAAAAATACAATCAGACAAATTTCAAAAAAAAAACAGCCGAAAACGTATCCTTTTCACCACTATTTTCGGTACTTTTCTGTACATACGTTTCTGCCGCACACTTTAGTGGGAAAACGGATCATTAAAGTATCCGGAAATTGAATCGGTAAACGGACAAAAATCCGGTTTTCATCGACTTAGTTTTTCGTTTTCAGATCGGTTTTCGGGGTTTTTTGCTGCCTGGGATCATGCGTGAAGTATAAACACAAATTGAGCGGCTTCTAGCGGCGAATAAGTTCGGTAGCGTCGCAAACACGACTATACGAGTGGCTCCGTGAGACTCCCGTGTGTACAACTGATTTATATACATTTACGTAAACGGGCAAGTACCATTCGATTGGAAACAATTTTCCCCTAGATTTCTAAATGGCATTGAACTATTGTAACTTTGTTTTTAATTTTTAGTAAAACGTACAATTTTGATTTGTTTTTAATTTTACACAAAGTTTGGAGCTTTGATTTATTTGATTTGATTATGAGTTTCGTTATAGGCTGTCCTATCTACATAAAATGATTGTCGTTTTCGTTGTTAGGACTAAACTCAAAAACCACTGGATAGAGTTCCGTCAAATTGGTGGAGTTTATACCTTGCATATCTGGTCCTATTATATGCTACCAGAAAATTCATTAGTTGTCGCTGGAGTAGTTATTTGTAAAAGCCATATTTATTAACCGATTTCGTTAAAATTTTAGATGTGAGCTATGTACCTGTATGATGAAAAATTCTTTTAATGAAAATGGACCCGCTGGGTAGCGCTGGAGTCGAGGTATTTGGAAAATCCGTGTTTTTAATAAAATCTGGTCGAAATTCATAATAGTATTCATTTTATGATAAGCAATGGTTTTGCAGTGCAATGGGGTATAGTCGTTGTGCTGTGTATGCAGTTACAGTTGCACGGCTATACTCAATCCCGACTCTTGCGTCTTCGTTCGCGAACTCTGGGCAACGTGAGCAACCCATGTACGAGATGCGGTAACCAATCCGAGTGGAGCCTTGGGTCAGGGCAGAAAGAGAGGGAGCTAAGGTGGGGCCACTCCGACATATTCGGTTTAAGGGCTCACTGAAGTCTGCAGCGTCTGTTCACCAGTAGGTGCGGCTGCAAGCGGGAATCTGTCTGGGAGCAAGCGGCTCGCTATATAAACGTGTATTTGGTTGCGAAACCACCCCCGTCCCAGCAGTGGGTTGTGCGCTGGGTTTGGGACCCGCCAAGTAAAAACCCCTTCCAGTGAAGAAGCGAAACAATGCCTCGCATGAGATCCCCCTTACTATGACGACCACGGCAAATGTTTAAAAGACTACGATTTGAGGGCATGCACCTGGAATGTCCAGACCCTTAATGGGGAAGGTGACTCTGCCCGGCTGGTTGATGTCCTCGTAAGAAAAAAACACTGACATCACCGCCATCCAAGAAATGCGTTGGACGGGACAAGGCAAGCAATGCCTGGGGTCTTGCGACGTATGCTACAGCTGCCATGTAAAGGAGCGCAAATTCGGTGTTGGCTTTGTGGTGGGAGAGGGACTCCGTCGACGAGTACTGTCGTTCACCCCGAGGGACGAGCGTCTAGTCACAATCCGCATCAAAGCGAGATTCTTCCACACCTCGCTCATCTGCGCCCATACCCCGACGGAAGAGAAGGATGAGGTATCCAAGGATCTCTTCTATGAGCGCTTGGAGCGCACTGCCCCCGCTACGATATCAAAATCGTGCCTGGCGATTTCAATGCCAGGGTGGGTAAGGAAGGGATCTTTGGAACCACCGTCGGAAAATTCAGCCTCCACGACGAAACGGACTGAGGCTGATCGTTTTCGTCGGGGCCCGAAACATGGTAGTATGCAGTACTCGGTTCAAGCATATAAAAAGATTCATCAAGCTACGTGGCTGTCTCCGGATCGAAAAACAGAAACCAAATCGACCATGTTGCGATAGACGGAAGGCATGCTTCCAGTGTTTTGGACGTACGTACACTCCGAAGCCCAAACACCGACTAAGACCACTATCTTGTTGTAGCCAAGATATACGCACCCGCCTCTATGCAAGGAAAGCTTAACGTCGAAAAGCTGCAATCACGACAGACAGCCAATGCATTCGATAATCGACTCTCACACCTGCTCTCAGAGAGCACTCTTTAACAAACCGACATATGCGAGCAGTGGAACCACATTTCCCGCTCATTAAGTACCGCCGCCGAAAAGGTAGTCGGATTTCAGCGAGCCCGAAAGAACACCAAGTACGATGAGGAGTGTCAGGAAGCTGCAGAGAAAAAAGATGCCGCCTGTAGGGCCACGCTGCGGGCGAAACGCGCGCTATGTGAGACCACTATAAGGACCAGAAGAGGGAAGCAGACGTATTCGCCGCATTAAGAAGAGAGATGCCGAAATACGTAAGTGTGAAGAGCTCGAAACTCTGTCCGAGAGGAAGAATGCCCGAAAATTTTACCAGAGAGTTAGGTGACTTACGGAAGGTTTCAAGACCAGGGCGTACTCCTGTAAGAACAATAATGGCGACCTAGCAACCGATGCTCAGAGCGTACTTAAATTATGGAGGGAACACCTCTCCACGCTACTGAATGGTAACAGCACGGAAAGTTGTGGAGAAGAAGAACACGTGCCCCCAGTCGATGATGACGGAATCGAGGTTCCTCCGCCTGGCCATGGCGAGGTACGAATGGCAATAACGCGGCTGAAAAACAACAAAGCTGCTGGAGCTGACAGCCTGTCAGCTGAGCTATTCAAGAACGGTGGCGAGGAGTTGATAAGGCGCATGCATCAACTACCGCGGGTTCAGCCTTCCAAGCATAGGTTACAAGGTCTTATCCAGCGTATTGTGTGAACGACTGAAGCCCACCGTCAATGAACCGATTGGACCTTACCAGTGTGCCGGCGTGGACAATCCACCATAGACTAGGTATTCACAATACAACAAATCTTAGAAAAGACCCGCGAGAAAAGAATCGACACTCGCCACCTATTTGTCAACTTTTAAGCAGCTTTCGACAGCACTAAAAGGAGTTGCCTATGCGCCGCTATGTCTGAAGTTGTCATNGGAAAAGACCCGCGAGAAAAGAATCGACACTCGCCACCTATTTGTCAACTTTTAAGCAGCTTTAGACAGCACTAAAAGGAGTTGCCTATGCGCCGCTATGTCTGAAGTTGTCATCCCCGCCAAACTGATACGGCTGTGTAAAATGACGTTGAGCAATACCACCAGCTCCGTCCAAATTGGGAAAGACCTCTCCGAGCCGTTCCCCACCAAACGGGGCTTCAGATGCGACGACTCCCTTTCATGTGACTCATTTAATCTGATATTGGAGACGATAATAAGAGCTGCAGAGCTGAACCGCTCAGGAACAATTTACTCCAAGAGCGTGCAATTGCTTGTTTACGCCGATGACAGCGATATCATCGGTCTGTCTGTTCTGCCTTTTCAAAGTTGGATAAGGAAGCAAAGCGAATAGGTCTGGGGGTAAACGAGGACAAGACGAAGTATCTCCTATCAGCAAATAAACAGTGAGCATATTCGCGCCTTGACACCCACGTCACTGTTGAAAGTTATAATTTCGAGAAAGTAGAGAATTTCGTTTACTTGGGAACCAGCATTAAAACCGATAATAATGTCAGCAGTTGCTACTTTGGACTGAGTAGAAAATTCAGGAGTTAAGTCCTCTCTCGACGTACGAAAACAACACTCTATAAATCACTCATCACGCCCGTGCTGGTATATGGCGCAGATGCATGGACAATGACAACATCCGATGAGGCGGCTCTTGGGAGTATTCGAGAGAAAGATTTTGCGGAAGATTTACGGGCCTTTACGCTTTGGCGACGGCGAGTATCGCAGACGATGGAACGTTGAGCTGTATGAGCTTTACAACGACATGGACATAGTGCAGCGAATTAAAATACTGCGGCTCTACTGGTTTGGTCATGTCGTTCGAATGGACACCGACGCTCCAGCTGTGTAAGTATTCAATTCGGAACCCGCTGGTGGTAGCAGGGGAAGAGGAAGGCCCCTACTGAGATGGAAAGACCAGGCGGAGAAGGACTTGGCTTCACTTGGCATTTCCAATTGGCGCCAGTTGGTACAGAAAAGAAACGAATGGCGTGCTTTGTTGAACTCGGCAAAATCGCTTGGGCGGTTACAGCGCCAAATAAGAAGAAGAAGAATGGTTTTGCAGAAAATGGACCCAATGGATGGCGCCGCAGTCAAAATGTATAGAAACCCCGTGTGTTTAGTTTGCTGACGCCCTCATGTACCGCAAACGCGATCTTGCATCTACCTAAAAACAAGTTCATAAATATTAACACGAACTGTAAACGTGACGAATTAACAAGGAAAGGTCACGGTAGGTATATCGATTGTTTCATTTGAACGATATTCAAGATATTACACGACTCATTTAGCTAATGTACGGAAAAACGTTTCATCCTGTGGGACAGCAAGGATTCTTGGCCCTCCTATAATAGGAAACGCACATTGTGCTCTTGAGTTTCCTCATAAGGACTTTTGTTGGCTTTCGCATCGGACCAATGTTGTAGTTGCAAGATCATAGAAAAATATTACGCATGCTTGGCAGAGATCTCACAGGTGGAGCTCGGTAAAGCTCATGACATCGAAAGGGATTAGTATTCTATATTGTATCACAGCGTTACTATTCTTGGCCTATGTGTTAGGAGGATACTGTTTTTTAGTCGTTTCAATTTAAACTAAAAATTTGAACTTTACAGACCGTTTTTGCTTTTAAACTCTCTTTTGCATTCGCCAAAGCCAAATTTCTTATTAGACGCCGCGAAGCAAGCGGGCATTGGCTAGGCTTTAGTAAAATACGAAATCCTGAATAGGTAAGTGTATTTTTATTATAAATGCCGATTTGAAATCTTACCTGTTTAATAGTTTCGAAACTGGTTTTGAGACTTGTGCTATTTGCGTGACGAAGACATTTTATATACATAAGCCTAGTCGGTTAGGCAGATAAATAGATTCGTCACTGACTAATAACTTACCTTTTATATCGATTTAATAAAACAAGTAATTTTTAAGCAAGAAACAAAACCGACTTCAATTCTAATATAAAATTTTTTTCATGATCCAATGATCGAATCCAAACCAAATTAGTATGGGGCCACTCTGAGATACCAAGCTTTCCTTAAATAAAAAAACTAAAGAAATCGGTTAACGTGGTCCAAGTAATGCGGTAACATACATAAATACTCCGACGAATTGATAACCTCCTTCTTTTTCATGTCTCCGTATTTGATAAAATCAAAAGGAAATTAAAGCTTACGCTTCCCATAACAAAATCCAAAACGGATTTTTAGCCAATAGATTTGGGATTTCTTTTATGCATATTTAAAATTGGTGATCCTGTATACAGGACCTATTGAGTAAAATTCGATCGAATAATGAAATTCTTCTTGAAAGTAATGGTATGTCTCTGTCCTCTGGGTCGATAAACTAATTTTTGATGTTTATTAAGCTGAAACTTACGCTAGATGGCGCTGTGTTAAAATTATTTGCAATTTTTTATGGTTTTTCATAGAAAAATTTTATTTTTAATGTTTTTAATCCATTTTTTATTCCTATTTTATTCTAAAAGTTACACAGAACAAATATGACACATAAAAAAAAGATTGTCTTTATTGTGATGTTTTCAGCTTCAGCTAGTTGAAGATAAACTGTTCAAACAAAACGTTCATTTTCCTTTACATTTTGCTCTTAATGCTAATACGGCGTTTACACTTCTTGTTTATTTATAATACTAATAACGGCGTTTACAAGTCTTGGTTATTCATAAGGGCTATACTCCACAACTCCCCACACAAGCTTTTGTAAACCTCGCAATATACACAAAAATATTATTTTGATAATATATTTACAATATATTACCACATTGAGACTAAATTAAACATTAAAAAAAAAAAATTATATTATAATATAGGTAATAGTGATAACGAATCTTTAAAGTAGGTGCTAATAAGAATGCTAATAAAGGAGTATCTTACTCCCTATAGTTAACACGTTGCAACTTGCGTAAATTTCTATCGTTTTTCATTTCTGTTGGAACATTTGTCTCTCCATCCACGCTCCCTTGCTCAGTAAGTAATTGCTGATTGATTTTTTTAGGCAGGTTAACTACTTTAGTTTGCGAATCTGACACATATATTTGCTGGGCGCTAGTGCTACCCTCTTCGTCAATAATTCGCTCATTAGTGGCTGCTACACCGCGGATCATTAGATCAATTTTTTATTTCGGGTTCGGGTTAAGAGCGAGGCCCGATGCGCCCCGTCACGGTAGCTTGCTGCCACCCTGATTTATTTGGATTTGTATAATCTCTCACGAAAACATTTTCTCCACTTTTAAAATTAACTTCTCTCTTACCCCGGCGGTTTCCAACCTGTGCTTGTTGGCTTTCGCAAATCTTTCCCTTTACTATCGGCGGTCTGGGTAAGCTCAGGTGGTTCCGCAGCTCTTTTCCCATCAACAACTTAGCCGGCGATTCACCTGCAGAGCAGTGTTTAGTGCACCGTTAGTTGAATAAAAACGTATCTAACACCGCGTCTAAATCACCTAAGCTGCCACTTCTCAAATTCGCACAAATTTGCTTCTTAAATGTCCTAACGAAATTTTCGGCTTGCCCATTTGTAGCTGGGTGCCCGGGCGCTGTAAACCTTTGTCTTATGTTATTAACCAACAGAAACTGTTGGAACTCCGATGACGTAAATTGACGACCATTGTCAGTAACAATAGTAGTAACTAACCCAAATCTACGAAGTACCTCGCGAAGCTGTTGTATCGTAAAAGTCGAAGTTATATTTTTAGTTTTAAAAACCCCAGCCCGTTTAGAATATGCATCGATCATTATTAAAAAATAATAGTTGCTCACGGGCCCTGCAAAATCTAAATGAAGCCGGGACCAAGGCGTCTCTGGAACAGCCCAAGGTATTAGTGTAATTTTTTCGGGACGTGATTGAGCATGTCTACACGACACGCAATTTGACACTTGTTGTTCAATGCAGTGGTCCAACTNAAAGTAGGTGCTAATAAGAATGCTAATAAAGGAGTATCTTACTCCCTATAGTTAACACGTTGCAACTTGCGTAAATTTCTATCGTTTTTCATTTCTGTTGGAACATTTGTCTCTCCATCCACGCTCCCTTGCTCAGTAAGTAATTGCTGATTGATTTTTTTAGGCAGGTTAACTACTTTAGTTTGCGAATCTGACACATATATTTGCTGGGCGCTAGTGCTACCCTCTTCGTCAATAATTCGCTCATTAGTGGCTGCTACACCGCGGATCATTAGATCAATTTTTTATTTCGGGTTCGGGTTAAGAGCGAGGCCCGATGCGCCCCGTCACGGTAGCTTGCTGCCACCCTGATTTATTTGGATTTGTATAATCTCTCACGAAAACATTTTCTCCACTTTTAAAATTAACTTCTCTCTTACCCCGGCGGTTTCCAACCTGTGCTTGTTGGCTTTCGCAAATCTTTCCCTTTACTATCGGCGGTCTGGGTAAGCTCAGGTGGTTCCGCAGCTCTTTTCCCATCAACAACTTAGCCGGCGATTCACCTGCAGAGCAGTGTTTAGTGCACCGTTAGTTGAATAAAAACGTATCTAACACCGCGTCTAAATCACCTAAGCTGCCACTTCTCAAATTCGCACAAATTTGCTTCTTAAATGTCCTAACGAAATTTTCGGCTTGCCCATTTGTAGCTGGGTGCCCGGGCGCTGTAAACCTTTGTCTTATGTTATTAACCAACAGAAACTGTTGGAACTCCGATGACGTAAATTGACGACCATTGTCAGTAACAATAGTGGTAACTAACCCAAATCTACGAAGTACCTCGCGAAGCTGTTGTATCGTAAAAGTAGAAGTTATATTTTTAGTTTTAAAAACCCCAGCCCGTTTAGAATATGCATCGATCATTATTAAAAAATAATAGTTGCTCACGGGCCCTGCAAAATCTAAATGAAGCCGGGACCAAGGCGTCTCTGGAACAGCCCAAGGTATTAGTGTAATTTTTTCGGGACGTGATTGAGCATGTCTACACGACACGCAATTTGACACTTGTTGTTCAATGCAGTGGTCCAACTTAGGCCACCAAAAGAATGAGCGAGCCAAAGCCTTGGTCTTGACCCTACTTCGAAGTTTTGACGGAATGACTACCCGATAGCCCNCTTCTTGTTTATTTATAATACTAATAACGGCGTTTACAAGTCTTGGTTATTCATAAGGGCTATACTCCACAACTCCCCACACAAGCTTTTGTAAACCTCGCAATATACACAAAAATATTATTTTGATAATATATTTACAATATATTACCACATTGAGACTAAATTAAACATTAAAAAAAAAAAATTATATTATAATATAGGTAATAGTGATAACGAATCTTTAAAGTAGGTGCTAATAAGAATGCTAATAAAGGAGTATCTTACTCCCTATAGTTAACACGTTGCAACTTGCGTAAATTTCTATCGTTTTTCATTTCTGTTGGAACATTTGTCTCTCCATCCACGCTCCCTTGTTCAGTAAGTAATTGCTGATTGATTTTTTTAGGCAGGTTAACTACTTTAGTTTGCGAATCTGACACATATATTTGCTGGGCGCTAGTGCTACCCTCTTCGTCAATAATTCGCTCATTAGTGGCTGCTACACCGCGGATCATTAGATCAATTTTTTATTTCGGGTTCGGGTTAAGAGCGAGGCCCGATGCGCCCCGTCACGGTAGCTTGCTGCCACCCTGATTTATTTGGATTTGTATAATCTCTCACGAAAACATTTTCTCCACTTTTAAAATTAACTTCTCTCTTACCCCGGCGGTTTCCAACCTGTGCTTGTTGGCTTTCGCAAATCTTTCCCTTTACTATCGGCGGTCTGGGTAAGCTCAGGTGGTTCCGCAGCTCTTTTCCCATCAACAACTTAGCCGGCNAACCTGTGCTTGTTGGCTTTCGCAAATCTTTCCCTTTACTATCGGCGGTCTGAGTAAGCTCAGGTGGTTCCGCAGCTCTTTTCCCATCAACAACTTAGCCGGCGATTCACCTGCAGAGCAGTGTTTAGTGCACCGTTAGTTGAATAAAAACGTATCTAACACCGCGTCTAAATCACCTAAGCTGCCACTTCTCAAATTCGCACAAATTTGCTTCTTAAATGTCCTAACGAAATTTTCGGCTTGCCCATTTGTAGCTGGGTGCCCGGGCGCTGTAAACCTTTGTCTTATGTTATTAACCAACAGAAACTGTTGGAACTCCGATGACGTAAATTGACGACCATTGTCAGTAACAATAGTGGTAACTAACCCAAATCTACGAAGTACCTCGCGAAGCTGTTGTATCGTAAAAGTAGAAGTTATATTTTTAGTTTTAAAAACCCCAGCCCGTTTAGAATATGCATCGATCATTATTAAAAAATAATAGTTGCTCACGGGCCCTGCAAAATCTAAATGAAGCCGGGACCAAGGCGTCTCTGGANGAAGTACCTCGCGAAGCTGTTGTATCGTAAAAGTCGAAGTTATATTTTTAGTTTTAAAAACCCCAGCCCGTTTAGAATATGCATCGATCATTATTAAAAAATAATAGTTGCTCACGGGCCCTGCAAAATCTAAATGAAGCCGGGACCAAGGCGTCTCTGGAACAGCCCAAGGTATTAGTGTAATTTTTTCGGGACGTGATTGAGCATGTCTACACGACACGCAATTTGACACTTGTTGTTCAATGCAGTGGTCCAACTTAGGCCACCAAAAGAATGAGCGAGCCAAAGCCTTGGTCTTGACCCTACTTCGAAGTTTTGACGGAATGACTACCCGATAGCCCCATAAAATCCAATCATATTCCACTGACAATTCATCCTTCTTATCGTGAAACGCAATAAAATCCTCACCTTTTAACAACCCAACCGTACCCTTATGGATAGCTTCTTTCACTCTAGACAAAAAGAGGTCGTTCCTTGTTGCTTTTGCGATATTTTTGAAATTTATGCTTAGGTGCTTGTTGCTTTCTATGAAGTTAACATAGTGAAAATCGCCATCTTCCTCTTCCGCATTTTGCTGTGGGAGCCGAGAAATAAAATCTGCGGAATTAGAAACACCCTTTATTTATTTAATAGAGTAATTAAACCCTGACAAGATGACTGCCCAGCGCTGCATCCGAGCCGCCGCCATCACTGGTAAACCCTTGTTCTCCCCAAAAATTGTTAGAAGCGGTTTATGGTCAGTTTGGAGCGTAAAATGATTACCTAAAAGCTAGTGCTTTAGCTTTGTCACGCAAAATACAATTGCTAACGCCTCTTTTTGAATCGTGCTGTAATTCCTTTCGGCTTTCGTGAGTGCACGTGAAATAAATGCGACGGGCTTTTGTACCCCATACTCAAAAGAATGTGATAAAATTCCACCCACAGCGGAATTTGACGCGTCTGTCGTCAAAACTATGGAGTTTTCGGGATTGAAATGCGTAAGCACACATTCAGATATACATAATGTCATGTTTTAAGAGCTCTTAAGCCTCTTGACAGACCCTCGTTCACTTAAAGGGAACATTTTGTGTGCAAATTTAGGGATGAATTTCGAAAAATAATTCACCATTCCATTCCAACAAAAGCTCTTACCTCGGATACGTTCTGTGGCACCGGTGCATCTACCACAGACTTGACCCGATCTTTTGGTGAGACCATTGCGATCTATATTAAATCCTAAATACGTAATTTGGTCTTGAAAAAAATTACACTTACTTGCGTTTAAACGCAGTCCAACTGCTCGTAGCTTGGTTAGAACCGTTTCTATAGTTTTGACGTGATCGCTAAAATCGGAACCGGTAATAACGATATCGTCTAAATAGTTCACGACATTTGGAATACCTCTCAATATGTTCTCAATAGTTTTTTGAAATATGGCTGCGGCTGATTTCACGCCAAAAGGCAATCTGGTCATTTTAAAAATACCAACGTGAGTACTCCACGTGCATAGCATTTGCGATGCTTCATCCAGCACCAGCTGGTTATACGCGTTGGAGAGATCTAACTTCGAAAACAATTGACCTTGCATAGACGCAAATAACTCGTCAATGCGCGGCAATGGATACCTCACGTCGCTTAAATATTGATTGATGGTCGATTTATATTCGCCACAAATTCGCAAATCACCGTTTGGCTTGACAACTAGAACCAAAGGTGTGCCCCAATCCGAGTTATCGACCTGCACTAAGACTCCTTTGTTGACTAAGTCAGTAATTTGCTTTTCAATTTTATCTCGCCAAGCTAGTGGAACGGGGCGCGGTTTGCAAAAAATTGGCTTCACTTCCTCCACAAGACTCAACTTTCCCTTGTTTACAGTATACGTACCCAATCCTTCTTCAAAAACTTCACTATACTTAGTTTTAATATACTCGACTATGTCTTCGTGTTCTAAAAGGGGATTGATTTGCGAAAGCCCCAAGCCGCATATTTTCATAAAATCCCGCCCTAAAATGGGTGGGCCACACGAGTTGCTGACCACCAGACGCAAGACATGCGACTGATCCCGCGTCTTATCCATTGCCATAAACTCACCCGCTACATCGATTTGGCTGCCATTGTACGTGCTGAGGTTTTCGCTACACGGTTTCAACTCGTTTTGGTGAAAGTACTTGTCGTAAATAACTTTCGGTATCAGCGAGCAGGCTGCACGGGTATCTAACACGAAACTAAGAGGCACGTTGTCGACTTCTACAGCGAGTGTGAATGGAGAAGACGCCTGTCCTTTAGCAATGCTGTTAATAGACAGATCAGAAACAAATTTAAAACTGTTTGTCTCTCTAATGCAAGTGTTATCTTCATTAAGTTTTGATACTTCCACTAAATTTACATGTCTTTTACTGCAGATACTCGCCAAATGTCCCACGCTGCCGCACTTATGACACGTGCTGTTCTTAAATTTGCATTTCTCACTTGTGTGCGACTTCCAACCGCAATGGCTGCATTTCTTCTTCGCCTTCTTTTGATTGTTGTTGCGGTTTTCGGGTGCTGCGGCCATGTTCGCATTGCTCTTGTTGAAGGTCTTTTGGTTTCGCCGCGACACGAAATTTACTTCACTCTCGTTGCAATGCACGTGCATTTTGGTTTCTGCCACCATAGCTTTCCGTAAAGCTTGCTCTAAGGTTAGGGTCTCTTCCTCCTCCCACAACTTTTCAAAAATTTTGCCCTCGAAACCGGTTACAAATTTGTTAAGAACAAATGCGTTTAGCTGACCTGCAAACTTGCAATCCTTTGCCAGCTTCTTAACGCGCGCAAACCAGGCAGCTACATATTCGCCCGCTGCTTTCTTAGCGTCGAAAAATGTTTGCCTTTCGCGGAAGACTATAGTTGGCTGCGAATAATGACGCTCCAATAGACTGCATAAGCTACTATATTCCTTCGTGGCTGGTAACACTAATAATAATAATAGATTGGCGCTTACACATATGTTAGTGTTTGGCCGAGCTTCTCCTCCGATTTGTGGCGTGCGCCTTGATGTTGTCACACAAGGGGAGGGACCTACAGTTTTACGCCGACTCCGAACGGCGATTGTATTTTTATGAGAAGCTGTTTTTCATGGCAGAAATACACTCGGAGGTTTGCCATTGCCTGCCGAGGGAGGTAACACTGGATCGCATAAATCTCGCAATAGACCATATGCTCTAGGCGCACTGCCTTCAGTAACACCGACGATTTAATCTTATCGTCTTCGCAGGCAGTTTCAATAAAATCGGAATCCAGCAATTCCTTCCAATTGCTCCAATAGACTGCATAAGCTACTATAGTCCTTCGTGGCTGGTAACACTGGATCGCATAAATCTCGCAATAGACCATATGCTTCTAGGCCCACTGCCTTCAGTAACACCGACGATTTAATCTTATCGTCTTCGCAGGCAGTTTCAATAAAATGGGAATCCAGCAATTCCTTCCAATTGCGCCAACTGTCTACTCCAGGCCGAAATTCCCTTATGCCGGTTGTCGTTGGCAAGGCTGCCATTATGCTATCATTAGTGTACCGCAGACTAAGATTCGAATTATCTGCGCCTCCGATAACCTGTTTAATTCGTTTCAGACACAACGTTCATTTTCCTTTACATTTTGCTCTTAATGCTAATACGGCGTTTACACGTTTTGTTTATTTATAATACTAATACGGCGTTTACAAGTCTTGGTTATTCATAAGGGCTATACTCCACATTTATGAAAAGTGTTTAGGCTAAGGGTAAACCAAGCGAAACAAACGAAGAAAATTCAATAGGGATTTCGAATTGATTGTACTCTTCTTGATTTTATTTATATTAAAAAATAAAATGAATCGAAGTATGTATTTTCTGCAAGTTTTCTCAACAGATGTTGTAGCCGAATGGATATTTGCATTTCAATGAAAATTACTTCTTTATTGTATGTGATGTCTTCTTGATTTTATTGAAAGTTTTTTTTCTTACTTTTATGTGATGCCTTCTTGAATGTATTGAAAATGTAAATTCATATAATTAAATAAAATACTGTCGGCACAAGACAACACGTGCAGAAAACAGCACTCAGACTACATGCCGTCCATTGTACTGTTTCATGTCCCTTTTAATCTGTTTTAGATCTGCACGATTTACGAATAGACCTAAGCAGATTGTTGGGTGTCAAAGAGCTCAGGTTTTCGTCTCTCAACACACCGCGGCCAAATGCCTCTTACCTTATTCTTGTAAAGGCTGAGTAGAAGCACAAAAAGTGCTCCATCGTCTAATCTTCTTCAAGGTAGGATGGGCAAATGGAGTTGTCGTGTACGCCTATCACAATCAGGGTTTGTGCCACGTTAACTGGCCCGGCAGCAGTCCAGCAAGTTTTCTTCAGTCCCGTCTACCCAATGAGGGCAAAAAACTAGATAAGACCTTCTCAGATTGAAACCAACATGGGTTTTCCCTTCTGCAGCCCCTCGATTCCTTCTAGTAATTTCTGAACGACGTATTCACCCAGTTTCTAATGATGGCTTCGATGGTCGAAGGTGCTATAACTGGTTGCGTACCGAGAAATGCATGGTCTGAGCCAATTCTGGCCAAATGGTCCTTTAGTAGTTACTATGCTGTTTTCTACAATAGTTTTTTTCTGTTACAGTGTTTTCTAATATTGTAGCGGACTACAGGACATACAGGGTGTCCCAGAAGTAACGTGCCAAACTTTAGGGGAAGGTAGGTGGGGGGGTAAGCTCCCTGATAAACAAAAAATTTTCAGGTAAGTGTCACCGTTTTTGAAATAT
>NW_016159285.1:5801-16474 GCF_001687245.7 Rhagoletis zephyria | reverse complement strand
TTCTTTAACTGCAACTACAAACCGGGCAATACTTAGTAAATTTTTTATGTAAAATACTTCCAGATAGTTGCCTCTCCATACTCAAATGCAATGTAGTTAAAATATATTAAGGAACCATCATAAAATTAGGACTATTTCTGGATTTTTAACTTTTTGATATTTTCTGTACTGATGTACTGAGCTATAACTTTACATTACATAAAAAATTGCTCCTTTAATAAAGATTTCAGAAAGGTGCCACACTTACTGTTTTGAATAGAAAAAAAAAGTTATAGCCGCTTTTGTGGGTAAAGGACTGAGACACGCTCAAATTGTGCCCTCTAACATGAATAATTGAGACCTCACTATACGGACCTAACCCGCGACTTGATATTGTCACACAAATGAAGGGACCTGCAGTTTAACGCCGACTCCGAACAGCCAATTGTGTTTATTTTTATGAGAAGGTTTGTCATGATTGTAATACACTGGAAGGTTTTCCATTGCCTGTCAAGGGCGACCGTTATTAGAAAAACGCTTTTTTTAATGTTGCTGGTGCCAGGTATTGAACCCTGGACTTACCGAGTGGCATTTTCTCTAACCACTCGGTTAGTTTACTCATATTTATAAATTAATTACAGATAAAATCTACCAACTTACCCAGAAGAATTTGCAATGGTGCCCAATTCGGATTTTCACAAATTGTTATTCTTGATAACTCATCATAGTTGGCCACGGCTTTTATAACATCGAGAACTGCTTGAAGAGCTTCTATCTCGTGCGGGTTGATATAACGGCTTAAGTGGACTTTATAAGATGGTTCACCGCTATTACAATGCTCCTGTCGCAAATTTCTAAAGATAGAGCAGAATATTAACATTAAGTTATTTAAGAATATATTTTCACAAATATGTTTTACAGTTAAATTAGGGTGAACAATTTTTATGTTGATTTTTTGCATGTTGGTGAATTCGTTTTTAAAAACTGCTAGGATAGTACCAAGGAATGCAAAACTTGATTTACATGAATCAGGTGGTTGTGGAATCACCGCCATCCCGAAACCAAAGGTGGACAAGGTTTTTGCTAACTCAGAGAAATAGCCATTTTAGGGCCTCGACCATAATATCTTATGAGGACTTTGCTCCATCTCATAACAATTTTTTTTACAGAGGATTGAAACTTCCTCTTTGTAGTGAAAATTCTATAATTTTTCGTGTTACATTATGTATTTTATGTAGAAAAATTTGCAGTTTTGCATTACTATGGGACATTTTACCCCCCTATATATATATTTTTTTTTTTGAATTTTACCACAACGCAATCAAAGGTAGGTGCAGGATTTAATGTTTTATTTGCCGGTACAGAAATAGATAACACAAAAACAGTTCATATCAAAATACAGTACATATTTGGTGGGGTGCGATAAAGCCATGCGAGATAACGCCATATGGCCTTATCACTCAATTCAAAGAGAGATAAAGCCATATTCGCGCCAAAATTTCTGTATGGCTTTATTTCCAATTTCAAAGAGCGATAAGGCCATATGGCGTTATCTCGTATGGCTTTATCTCTCATGTGATTTTCCCTTTTACGGAATATTTTCTGCTCTATATGCATTCAAGAAGGTGTAAGCATTCTGTAAAAGGGAAAAATCGGTGACATGTCATAGTCCCAACTGGCAAAATCCGGTGGGGTGCGATAAAGCCATGCGAGATAACGCCATATGGCCTTATCACTCAATTCAAAGAGAGATAAAGCCATATTCGCGCCAAAATTTCTGTATGGCTTTATTTCCAATTTCAAAGAGCGATAAGGCCATATGGCGTTATCTCGTATGGCTTTATCTCTCATGTGATTTTCCCTTTTACGGAATATTTTCTGCTCTATATGCATTCAAGAAGGTGTAAGCATTCTGTAAAAGGGAAAAATCGGTGACATGTCATAGTCCCAACTGGCAAAATCCGGTGGGGTGCGATAAAGCCATGCGAGATAACGCCATATGGCCTTATCACTCAATTCAAAGAGAGATAAAGCCATATTCGCGCCAAAATTTCTGTATGGCTTTATTTCCAATTTCAAAGAGCGATAAGGCCATATGGCGTTATCTCGTATGGCTTTATCTCTCATGTGATTTTCCCTTTTACGGAATATTTTCTGCTCTATATGCATTCAAGAAGGTGTAAGCATTCTGTAAAAGGGAAAAATCGGTGACATGTCATAGTCCCAACTGGCAAAATCCCAAGTAAAAAAGTTGGGATTATGACACTCCCCTGCAGTGTCATAATCCCAATTTTTTTACTTGGGAATATGACACTGCAGAGGGAGTGTCATACTCCCAATTGGGATTTTGACACCTTTGAGCTGGTTTCCCTTTTACGAAATGTGCAAAAAAAAATTTGTTACTTTTTTTAACTTGGGATTTTGTCTAATTTTTATTTGGGATTATGACACCCAGCCTGCGTGTCATAGTCCCAAGTAAAAAAATTGGGATTATGACACTGCAAGGGGAGTGTCATAATNTTCACAATGACAAATAAATTCATATGAGAGATAAGGCCATATGGCTTTAACTCACAATTGACAAAAAAAAAAATATGGCATTATCTCTCAATACGAAGCGTGATAATGCCATATGGCTTTACCTCGCAATTTGATGGGAGATAGAGCCATATGGCGTTATCTCGCATGGCTTTATCGCACCCCACCTACATATTTATGTATAAAACTAGTTTGAGAAGAAAACTAGAGGTTGAGGTGAATATTTGGAAAAAAATTATAGATAATTTTTGTCAAAAGATGTCGGTCTAAATTTAAATGGTTGCAAATCAATCAAATATGAAAAACCACATGCATTTTTTTTAATATACTAAAATAATAATAGATTGGCAGTTACATGTATGCTACACGGTAAAAATGTTGGGGTTAATTTTTAAACCGAGCTGGGACTGCTGCCTTTTTAATCTTTTTTAGTCTACTTTTTAAACCAGTCAATAGTTTTAGTAAATTTTTTAATATATCGAGGGCTTATATTCGATACCCTCTTTCTGCAATTTTCACAAAAACTACTTTGCGATGTTAGAAGCCATCTGGACTTTACCTGTCATCACTGATGTTAATTCTGATTTTGGAATTTAAGATAAAATTCTTCTGTCAAGCGTTATCAAGGTCAGCATTAATATCACCGATGACAGTTAAGTCTAAGATCAAGATCTCATTTTTGTGAATAGTGCATATAGAGGGTATTGAATACAAGCTCTCGATATTCTGGTTTAAATTTTAGTCCAAGCAGCCGAGAAAATGAAGTTTTCTATAAGTGGTTTAAAATAAAAACCAAATACTTCGTGATTTCAAATATAGGCCCTATTTTTTTAAAAATCAAACCAAAATGTTTTAATCCTAGTTTCTAGCTTCATATATAGAAATTTTTGTTTAAAATCTAAACCGAAATGGAACATTTTTGGGTTTAAAATTTTAACCGAACTGGTTTGTTCTTTATTATTACTAAAATATGCGTAATAAATATGCAAAAACAGGATTTTTTGCAAAGTATGCAAAACCACGCATTTACTGCAAAATATGCACCAATAACAGATCCATTTAAAAGGAAATTTCATGATTCATAAAGATAACTCAACCATTTCCATTGAAGATGCCCAATAAAAGCATGCAACTTAACTTCGGGTGAGCCCGGTTCACGTTTTAAAAATAATTTTAAACGTACGTCTTATTGCAAGACTGATACCAAACTGAACTTTATTCGAAAATAATCTTATTGCTTAAAATTATGTTTACATGATTTCTTAGCCATAATTTCAAATTAGTTCTTTGGGAATTGCATTATTGAACATATTGGGTTTCATTCTTAACAAAGTCACTATTTATTCACCTGCAGTTTGTTGCCATTGCAACTTTATTTCTTAGTCATAGCTTCAAATTAGTTTTTTTGGAATTGCATCATTTAACATATCAATTTCATTCTTAGTAAAATCAACTTAATTGAAAGGCAAAGGCTACTGTTTACTCCCACCTTTCATTAAAAGAATCGTCTCGATTCTTCAATTTGGCTTGTTAAATGATTTATTTCTATAGTGGCTCATGCAGCAATTCTTCTTGTTTTTTTTATGATCTGTTTTTATTCCAAACTTTATATATTTTATAAATTTTGAAAAATACATATATTAAAATATTACAAATATATTTGTTACAAAGGTCCAAAATGCAGAGTGTGACTTTATTTCAGTTTTTACAGAATTAATTAGATTCACATTTTGAAATTTTAAATTATTATTCTGAACATATTTCCAAATTTTTTAATAAATATTTTCATATACTTTATTATCAATATTTGTGTAATTTTCAAAAGTAACAAAGTAAACTACATTTACGTCATGCCTGTCAATTTTATGATTTTCTGAAACTAAAATCGCTCCTTTAATTGCATCTATTTCTTTATTTTTTTCTCTAATCTTTTTATATTTAGCTCTTTTCTCTAATAAACATCTGATTAATAAATATTTGTATTATTAATAATTACATATTCTGTTTTACATTTTGCAATTTAATTTCCAATTAACAATTTACCATCTGTTTGTGCAATTGCTCTTACTTCATAATACTTACAATCAAGAAAAAATTTCCGATACTTCCTGCAATTACATCTTTATTTTGTAATATTTTAAAATCCTCCTTTTTCACTTTGAGTTATATTTGTTAATTCATCAAAATGTAAAATTGCTGCTCAATTCTTATTTTTGCCATAGATATTGTATGAACTAGATTTTGTAATTAAATCATTAAAAATTTATATTTTTTGGTTCCATTAATAATTTAGGGTGGTATTATCACTTGCGAAGCGAATAACCGTTCGCTTCGCCAAATTCGTTCACAAGTAATAATACCACCCTTAACATGCGAATTTTCATTTATATTTTTAATTGTTTCTGTTAATCGTAATAATAATAAAAGTAATAATTTTAAAAATTTCAGAGTTGGTTGTGTTTTGCTTATTGTAGTTTTCGATTAGTTCATTTAATTAATATTAATTAACACTAAATCATCATGATCAGGTGTTCCTGCTATCCATTTCCATAATTTTCCTAATTCATTTATAACTCTTTTATGTCCTTTATCTTTCTTTTGTAATTGCTCTAACAAAGCTTCTATAAGTTTAATTTCTGGTTCTGAATCAAAATTATTAATATATATTACATCATGTTCACTTTTTCTTGTAAATTACCATATCCGTATTTTTCATTATAATAATTTTTGTCTGAGGTTATTAGTTCTTCAAAATATGTCAAATTTGTGATATGAAAAAGGTCTCCATAGTCATTATACAAAGCTACATCTCCATCCTCTATTAAGCTAAGCGTACACGGTAGAGAAATATCTCTAGAGTTTTACTGAAATAAAAATCTCCTGTCTCAATTAAGTTTACACGGTAGAGCAACTCTTGGAGATATTCCCTCTAGCTAGAGACAAAATAGAGAAATCTCAACTTTTATCTATCACGTACTCTACAAGCTGTGTACACGGTAAACAATAGTTACCTCTCGCCTAGAGTTAGTTTTCTATCTCGAATTGTTGTCAACGCTTGTTGCATGTATGTATATGTATTTATTTCAAAGCCACGATGGAGAAAATATAGTTTGCGCCATCAGCGGAGCGCTAACCTTTCGTCGATTTGACAGCATTCACCTTTTTTCTGACGTCATAAAATACATTTTCGCAATATGAACAAGAATTGAATTTTCAAACTGTACTTATTTGCCGAAAAAAATGTTACCTAAAAGTAGACAAATGTATCTAAAAATTAAGCATGGCAACCTCTCTCTTCGGTACTATGAGTACTTTTGGACTCACATTAAACAATCTTTAATATTTAAGATTCCCTTGAAAGGAGTTTCTCCGAGAAGTTCCAGCCAAACTACTAAAGGGTGAACACACCAAAACTGCGACACTTTGGGAAGCTTATAACTTACCCAAAAAGATTTCAATATTTTAAAATTCAAATACCATAAGTTGACCATGACCTTAGTTGTACGTAGAAGAAATTTCATTTGAATTTGATTCCTAGTTGAGCTAAAAATGGCAACCGAGTTAGAAACGAGACAAACCATTTTGCACGAGTTTATAAATGATCCGGCCTTAAGTACACGTAAAATTGCTGAAAGCTTAAGACGGCACTATTCGACAGTTTGCAGGGTTTTAACCGGTACAAATAAGGCCTGGCATTTACGAGAAAACCAGGGAGCGGGGGTTAGCATGGTCAAAGTGATAAAAACAGTGCTCGAAAGGTCCTCCTGCAAAATCCGTACGGAGATCGCAGTTTTTCGTACAAAAGGTAAAGCTTCATTGAGATGTTCTACAGCTCAAACAGCGCCAAACTGAGGCGCAAAGTAGAATGTTACAACGAAATCCCGCAATCGGAAGTTGTATGAATTCTAAATTAAAAAAATTCAACTGCATTGTTATGGACTACAAAACCTACTGCTTTAAAAATTCAAAATATATTGCAGGTCAAGATTTTTATACTGCTGCAAGTCCTCAAGATACCCCTAAAAGTTGTAAGCTGAAAACGAAGTCCAAATTTCCAAAAAAAAACAATATGGTTTGGCAAGCTATTTGTTCCTGTGGCCCTAAGAGCAGCCCTTTTTCCCCATCCGGGACAATGAATGGTCAAGTTTATCGGGATGAGTGCCTCAAAAGGCGTCTTCTGTCATTTATCAACAGATAAGGTAGTAGGCCACTGTTCTAGCCGGACATGGCAAGCTGTCACTATGCCAAGGACACATTGCCGTGGTATAATGCAAATAACATCAATTTTGTACCTCACGACTGCATCCACCAAATAGCCCAGAGCTACGTCCTATTGGGGAATATTGGTCAATTGTCAAAGGAGTCTTGAAGAAAACAGGTGAAACAGTGAAAAATATTGAAGAGTGCAAAACAAAGTAGTTGTGCACATCGCGTAAAGTCGATGATGCAGTAGTGCAGAACATGATGGCGCGTGTGCGATGAAAATACCGATCACTTGCATATGGACCAAATAATAAATAATATTTTAACATTTTAATAACATCTAAACTTCCAAGTTATATAATACAAAAAAAAAATGTCAAAGCCTTCTTGTTTGTTTCTGGTAGTAATCTCTAAGTGTCGCAGTTTTGGTGTGTTCACCCTTTATGTATATGTAGGTATTCACCAAGTTGGGCATGTGGCCTGTCACTTTGACAAAACAGCAGATAACTCAAGCAACGACTGTTGCCAGAGTGCCAGACCACCTGCTCAATTTGTGAATACCCCTTATGTTTTAACCAATAATAATGCCCCTTTGCAAAAGAAAAAGGCTATTGGAAAAGCCATTGAACTGCCAATGAAAATAAGAGTATGATTCCCGATACATTATTTGGCTATGTTCTAAATGTACCTAAAATGGCGTGCTTTTATTGAATATACGATTTAATGTCGTAGCCATTTCAAAATTTAACAATCTGTAATAAAATTCTTTGTCAAGACTTTACCATACGTCTTCGTAGAGCAAAAACTCTATTTAGCTTGCTAAATAGAGCGTAGAGTTTTCGATCTAGCTGCGCTAAATAACTCTCACGTAGACTTTGTAGATGAGTCTCTCGTAGAGCTCTACTGAGTGTTTACACCTCTCTAGCGAGTTTTTTTGTCTAAATATCGCGTTTTTTGTCTACCGTGTACACTTAGCTTTAAGACATAACCCTCTCTTGTATGGTCTACAATATCGGTCATTGCTTTAGCAATTAGTATCATAATTATTATTAGTATATTTTCTAAAAATATATAATCAAGATTTAGTGTTATCTTTATGCACTATTCGGTTTCTGTAGTTAATTCTAACCTTATTCCCTAAACCCTCTTTTACTACCTGTTTCCTTGTACCTAGGCTGCAGTTTATTCCTTTCACCTGTAATATTTTCATAAATAATTTCACCACATAAATATGTTTTGCGAACTTTTTTTTATTTTGTCTGTCTAGCATGTTTGATTGTGCTAATAAAAGTTTTGATGATAATATATCATGAGAAACCTTGTTATAAAGGACTTCAAATGGTTTCTTACCAGTTACTGAATGTAGTGTTTTATTATATTGATGTATTGTTCTATATATGGATTCTGAAAAGTTGATCAGTGTATACTCTTGTTTCATACATGGTGAAACTTCAATTATTATAATAATAATTGAATAATTATCTGGTGTTAGCAGACGCGCCTAAACAGCAGCCTTTGCATTAAAGTTTCAAATTGTAATGTAGTAAAACCTGGTTCGTTACCAATGGTTATTCGTTTTACGTTAGGAAAACTTTGTAATATTTCCAACACCTTTTCTTCCAAATTTATTTTATCTTTAATTTGCTTAATAACTAAAAACTTGGAATATGGGTCAATACATGTGATAAATTTTAAGTTTTGTGCAAAAAATATATATATGTGAACTTGTTCTCCCTCCTCCTTAGGTATGGGAACCTCATCTATTGGTATTTTTTGTGGATGTCGATCATACTTATTTTTATTACAAATTTCACAATTTCTGATGTATTGGTTAAATGAACTATAATAATATTCCGACCAATAACAACACTTACTGGACCAACAACAACACTTACTGGACCAACAACAACACTTACTGGACGTCCGGCGCGGAGAACAATTAACGAGATAATGAGAAACTGACGAAACGAGTTGCTTACTTTTAACAGCTTTTTCGCAGAAAACTAGTTTTCGCACGTAAGCTCCCTTTTTGTAGACCAGGTCACATATACAGAAATACCATAAGCAGGAAACTGGACACGCTGGGATTAACGAAAACTACCAAGGCCTGAAAAAATTAATATACTTTAAAAATTGTGAGGACCAAATATCCCTGAGGAATTTGGCCCACACAAATACCCGCCATCAAAACAACCAACAACACAAGTCATAGCAACACGAATCATGGCAACACCCGACAGCACCTTCGGTGCCATAACAACGCAACATCACACAGCAACATGTAGCTGCGCGACCACGCAACATCAAGCACACAGCCTATTAAAGATAAAACACAGCTGATCAACAGTCAGTCAGCACGAGACTGTGGTCGTGAACATACGGCTACTGGAAAGAAGTGACTTCATCTGCACCGGCTCGAGTGTCGGGCTTGATTCCACTTCTGCAACAGCTGCTGGTAAGGTGATTTCTTCTGCATCGGCTTGAGTGTCGGGCTGGACGTCACCTTCCCAGTGGCAGCGCCACAAGCTACACACGCTCTCACCACAGCCTCTCGTGGCACCGCGTACGGGCGACACCCGCAGTCAGCTCCGCCGTTAGCAGAGGGACGTCGACAGCGCTTCTCACCGCTGTCAGCAGAGCGGCGTCAACAGCACCACTAGAGCGACTCTCCGGCGCGAATAGAGCGCCACTTGTCGACGTCGCCAGAACGCCACCTCACCTGCATTGCTGAGAGCGCTACATCTCGACGCAACTGGAACGCTACTCTCCGGAGCACTATACACCGGCGTCACCAGAGCGCTACTCACCAGCGTTGTTAGAACGCCATTCACCGGCAAGAACACCTTGCAAGAGCGCTACATACCGACGCGGCCAGAACACCGCTTATAGACGTTAGCAGCGCGCCACTCAGCGGCGTCAGCAGAGCGCTGCCCACCAGTACCAAAGTCACGCCACTACAGCCTAACGGGCTCATAACGGGACGAGGAGCCGTTACCCAGTCACTGCAAGTGACGCCACCGAATGTTTCAAATTATTATTTGTTATATGTTCTTTTATAGAAATTAAGGAAAATTAAATAATAAATTACGATCTACCAGAGCCCGAAACTACAAATTTATTGTAACGAACCCTGGACACGGCGAGTATACCCCAGCATTTTAGAAGAAGCATTGAGGCAAGCAAAAACGCTTCGTTACAATTGGCGCCCGAGCAGGGACCCTTGGTAGATCGTACGCGTGCAAAGGAAAAATTACTATATGTTTGATACGAGTAAAATGACGGAATCGGCGAACACTTTGTTGCTGGATAACGCTTGCAAGGAGCATCTGGTGTCTATCGCGCTCATCATGGACCAGGCCTTGGAAATGTCATTCAAGGCTCCAACATACTTGCTAGATATGATCCGGGACTACCTCAGAGACCGTTGGCTTTTGTACGACACAACACAAGGTCAGAGAAAGATACGTATAACCGGAGAGCGCCTTCCTTGTCGCCTTCGCGGACGACGTGGCCGCCGTCATAACAGCAAGAAACGTCCAGCTAGCACAGCTCAAGCTAAACCAGGTCATGCGTAACGTCAGTGGATGGATGAGCGATGACGGTCTGCAATTGGCTACAGCCAAAACGGAGATTGTGCTCCTCACCAGAAAACGGATCCCAACAATTATAAATATGATGGTCGGACCTCAACTCGTGACGACTTCTAGGTCTACAAAATACCTAGGGGTGAAGCTTGACAGCAAACTCACATTCTGGGAACACACCCATGGAGTATGTGAAAAAGCTGCGCAGAGCGCGGTGGCTCTAAGCCGGCTGATGGCGAACGTGGGCGGCCCGAAGCCATGCCGCAGGAAGCTTCTGATGACTGCGGTCCAATCGGTGCTCCTGTATGGGGCAGAAATATGGGCCGACGCATTGAAAGTCAAAAAATACCGGATTCAAATGTCTTCGGT
>NW_016159285.1:0-1508 GCF_001687245.7 Rhagoletis zephyria | reverse complement strand
TTTTTACGTGGAGGAAGCATCGAAAGCTTAACTCCGTCGGTGTGAGACTTTAACCCAAACAAAACCTCCTACCGTTATGTACCATTCCCCACCCGGTACCACCGTCAAGGATTTCGTCGGGATAATAACACTGTGTGACTGATAAAGTTATAGATCTATTTAAGCACAAAAAATATGCATACTTAGTATTTTGAATACCTCCTCACAATCTGGACTTAAGCTTAAATTATTGGTGACATAACCATAACCATATAAAACAGCTGTTCCAACCAACCTTATGGCCAACACTGTATTCGATTAGTGGTGCCACACCATACCGCCATAGCCATAACCATAGCCATAGAGACCAATTGAATTTTGGTTTTCCGCCATAACCATATCAGCTGATATCTGAAGTGCGTGTTGCCAGACGTTCAAAAAAACAAATATTGTTCACAGCGAACGTTTTGGCGTAGGTGTAGAATATGGACCATTTAGCTATGCAAAAACCAAAAGTGTGGCTCGATAGAACTTCTCACGCTGATTTCAACTGTACCAAAATTATTTGGCGCAAAAATATAAAGAAGATATAAAACGTTAAATTAAAATTTTTGAATTTTTTGAAATATTAATATCCTATGAACTACATAACCAATTACAAAACTAACGATGCCAAAATAAAGACAATTAATTTATCTTTCTGTTGATGTCCATAATTTATAAGCTTTATTTTAATATTAATCCAAAAATACATAAAATAAAATTTTTTAACAAAATTTCATAATTAATGCAAAAGAAATGTATATTATTAAGAAGGCACAGGTGTACATATGATGTACATATTTTATTGTAATCTGCTGTTGCGGTTTAAGAATTTAGTGTTAATTTAGTGATAGTGAAAGAAGTTCTGGGCAAGTATCCTACGATATTACACATTTTCTGCATCTTGTTCCGCGTCTGGCAACACCGACACTGGTGACTACGAAAAATCAGCTGTTTATAATTATGGTACCTATAAGCGGTGATAGTTAATGTGGTTACGGTTATGGCAATGGTTATGGCTATGGCGTTATGGTATGTCACCACTAATTTAAGCTTCAAGGTATAAAACCGCGTTTTTCGTAGTTTGAGCGTTTGTTCGTTACCTTATTTCTGTTTATCCGATGAAAAATATATACAGTGCGTACACGGTAGCCGAAACCCTCAATACGTGCAATTCCTTGATTAATGCNACCGCGTTTTTCGTAGTTTGAGCCTTATAATTGTTCGTTACCTTATTTCTGTTTATCCGATGAAAAATATATACAGTGCGTACACGGTAGCCGCAACCCTCAATACGTGCAATTCCTTGATTAATGCGAGTCTCGAAAACAAAACATTGTAACCTTTATGCAACTTCAAAACAATTTTACCTCAATACTTACAACTTTTTTTGTTTATGAATGCCACGCACACAAAATTTGAACTTTTCTCTTTATTTGTTCTGGGCATGGACTGCCTAACCACGGTCCCAGAAGTGGAGAACGCTA
>NW_016159284.1:90890-91059 GCF_001687245.7 Rhagoletis zephyria | reverse complement strand
CTCACCTCAAGGCATCAACTGGGAATTTATTCCGCCAGGAGCCCCCCACGTGGGCGGTTTGTAAGAGTCCGAAGTCAAAAGTTTCAAAATGCATCTCAAAAGGACTGCTGGACCCAGCAAATTCACATTTGAAGAGTTCACCACCCTGTTAGTCAGAATAGAGGCCGTA
>NW_016159284.1:74874-88007 GCF_001687245.7 Rhagoletis zephyria | reverse complement strand
CCTTCACATGACAGCTGTAGTAGACGTCGCAAGGCCCTATACATTGTTTGCCTTGCCCCGTCCAACGCATTTTTTGGATGGCGGTGATGTCAGCTTTTGTCCTTACGAGGACATCAACCAGCCGGGCAGAGGCACCTTCCCCATTAAGAGTCCGGACATTCCAGGTGCATGCCCTCAAATCGTAGTCCTTTAAACGTTTGCCGTAGTCGTCATCATAAGGGGGGGGTCTCATCCGAGGCTTTGCCTTGCTTCTTCACTGGAAGTGGTTTTTACGTGGCGGGTCCCAAGCCCAGCGCACAACCCATTGCTGGGACGGGGGTTGTTTCGCAACCAAATACACGTTTATATAGCGAGCCGCTTGGTCCAAGCAGACACCCGCTTGCAGCCGCACCTACTGGTGAACAGACGCTGCAGACTTCAGTGAGCCCTTAAACCGAATAAGTCAGAGTGGCCCCACCGAAGCTCCCTCTCTTTCTGCCGTGACCCAAGGCTCCACTCGGATTGGTTACCGCATCTCGCACATGGGTTGCTCACGTTGCCCAGAGTGCGCGAACGAGGACGCAAGAGTCGGGATTGAGTATAGCCATGCAACTGTAACTGCATACTCAGCGCAATGACTATACCCCATTGCACTCCATAAACATTCGGTGTATTATTTTCAGCGGTCATAGTAGTCTCTCGCAAAATAACCAAGGCGCGCGAAGAAAAAAAATCTAAAACCTATCAGTATTTTTCGCTTTGAAAGTCGCTGGTGTATGCGCAAGGAAGCAGCCGCGAATTATCGCCTGCGCCACGTCCTCCTACACGGAAGTGCAGCAGCCCCACCACCGCAAGTACCACCCCAGTGTCGATTATCGCCCATCGTCACCACCCATCGTCAAAGAGCCGCCGAAATCCGCGCCAAAACCTCCACCACCGCCAAACCCTCCACTATCGCCAAATCCACCGTCATCGCCGGAGTCAACGGTATTGCACTCCCGCCCAAAACCAAGTGCAGCGAATAAACACACGCACTTGTGTTTAAAAATAATTCGCTCGTTCTTCATTGGGTATGCATTTTTTTAGGCACTTCTCAACTGCCGCAGAACAAAACCTACTAAAGTAGTTAATTGCTGGCACCCCAAATCATGCTCAACAATCCCGCTTGATGCATCACCACTCCTCCGGAGTGGTTTTAAACAGCAAAAGCCAAAGCGCTACAAGCTGTTGGGGCTCTGTATGACTTTCAGCATACAGAGGTGGTACAAGAGCTACCATTGGCCACAGCGCCTACCCAATTTTTGAACTTGAATCAATAACCAGTGCGCAACACTCCCGAATTTTTTTCACATGGTAATCATAAAGATGATCACAAGCTTATAGGATTTGTAAGAAATGTTATTGAAACAACTCAACTACATTAAAACTTTGATCTTGTCGAACTGATCATAGTTTTCAAATTGAGAAGTTGATAACTTATATCTCAGAAAATTTTCAATTTCTTCACTTGAAATAAAAGCTATGTATTGCGAACAACATTAACTATCTTTGCGATTTATTGGAAGTATCCTTCTAACAAAGGTTATGGGCTTTCCGACCGAGGATCAAGGACAATAGATTGGTGAAATAATTATTCAGCAAAACAATTTTTTTTTCTCGAGTCAATTAACTACAATCAACGAGAGGAATGGCGGCGATCGCAAGTATTGACAGATTAAATGGTGAAAATTTTTCCAGCTGGTCAATACAGATAAAAGGGCTGTTAATTACGCAGGACTTATGGGACGTAATTGAATTAACATTTAATCCTGGGGCAACGGTTGCTGAAAAGGAAAAATGGCAAAAAACAGATCAAAAGGCTCTGGCTACCATTACTCTATGCGTAAAACCCTCCGAATTGATTTATATTAGATATTGCAAGAGCGCAAAGGAAGCGTGGCAGAATTTAGAGAAAGTTTATAAGGACAAAGGTCCTGGAAGAAAGGTAAATTTATTTAAGCAACTAGTAAAATTTCAGTTCAAAGGAGACAAGAAATATGCAACTTTACTGAATGATTTTTGCTCGATTGTGGACAATTTAAAGGAAATTGATGTGAATGTTCCTGAAGGTATACTTAGTATCTTGTTGTTGTGCAGTTTGCCGGAGGATATGGAGGGATTTGCAATAGCAATTGAGACAAGAGATGAACTGCCGAAACTGGATCAATTAAAAGTTAAAATTTTAGAAGAAGAGCAACGACGTGGAGGTAAAAAGGACTTCGTAAATTGTGAGCAGATTTTAGCAGCTAGTGATAATAATCAAAGGAAAATTATTAAAAATAAAAAGGATTAAAACTTTACGCAGTGACAATGGAAGAGAATATTCTAATAAGGAGTTTGATAATTTTCTATTTGAGAATGGGATAAAGCATCAGTTAACTACTTGTTATACACCACAACAGAATGGTATAGCTGAAAGAGCAAATCGAACTTTGATGGAGATGGCTAGGTGTATGTTAGCGGAATCGAAATTGCATTATTCATTTTGGGCTGAAGCGGTTAATATAGCTACGTACATACGTAACAGGTCACCATCGAAAGTACTTAAAGGAAAAACACAATATGAATGTTGGTTTGGTTATAAACCTTGCGGTATCATATTTTAGGACATTCGGTTGCGATGTTGTTGTTTTGGACAAACGACCGGCTAGAAATAAATTAACCCCCCAAGGAACGAAAATGGTTTTTGTAGGATATTCAAATAGAAGTAAAGGATATAGATTATTTTATATGGAAAAGCAACAAATCGTAATTTCTAGAGATGTAAATTTTTTCGAAAATTCATTTCAGAGTAGAGTAGCTGGTAATAATGAAGATATAAATGAAGATGGCACATCTATCTATAATTACACAGATATTTTTACGTTTGATTTAAGTAAAAATGGTTTTTTAAATTTTAATAATGAAAATAATAACCAATCAAATGATGGAATTTTAATCGCAGATGAGGAGGAATTGTATGACAGCGACAACCATGATTCAGGGGAAGTCTGTGCTGGTATGAAAAGGAAGCGAGGTAGTCCATGCATAGAAAGAAAAGCGATGCAAGTTGAGTATGATTCGTTAATAAAAAACAATACTTGGGAACTTGTGGATAAGCCAAAAGGTAGAAATGTTATCGGGAGAAAATGGGTTTTTGTGACTAAGCATAAAGCTGATGGTAGCATATAGAAATTTAAGGCTCGTTTGGTAGCAAGAGGATGTAGTCAAAAGTATAGTATTGATTATTTTGACACATATGCGCCAGTTATTCGCCATTCTACTATACGTATGATACTAGGGCTATTCGCGATTCGGTGCATAAGAACTGACAAATTTATGCAATTGCAGAAATATGCCATGGATTGTGAGCGACCTTTATTAAACTGTCATGGCAAAGCTTTTGCAAAACAATTTTTGTGCATCAGCTTTGGTTTTGTTTATGAATGCAATGCATAGCATTTTTATGCTATGGATTTTCGGTATTGCAAATTTGCCAAGCCATGACAAATGCAAATGCGTGTATTTTGTTTGTGTATTGCAAATAATTTGCAATACAAATTTGCAATGCAATGATGCTAGGCCATTTGCACCGGATCGCGAATAGCCCTACTATCTATAGCAGTGCAGTATAATTTATTGGTACGTCATATTGATATAGCGTCTGCATATTTGAATGGACATTTAAATGAGGAGGTTTACATGAAACAACCTGAGAAGTTTGAGAATAAAAGATATCCTACTAAAGTCTGTAAGCTAAAGAAATCGCTTTATGGATTGAAACAGGCAGGACGTGAATGGAATAGGACACTTAATGAAATTTTAGAACGCATGGGATTCGTGAAATGCAAATCAGATAATTGCTTATATGTAATGAATAGAGGAAATGAAATGAACATAATTGCAGTTTATGTAGATGACATGTTAATTGCATGTTCATTAGAAGATTCAATGAAGAGCATTTTGACTGAATTAAATAAGGAATTGGATGCAGTAGATCGTGGACCAGTATCGTATTATTTGGGAATGGAAATTGAACGTGTAGGACGTGGAGATATTTTATTACATCAGAAGAAATATATACAAGACTTTCTAAAAACGTGGAGCATGGTGGAGTGCAAACCAGCATCAACACCGTTTGCAAGTGGAGTAATTTCAGACAAGTGTTGTCGGGAGGATTGCCTGATATGGTTGATGTAAAGAAATATCAATCACTAATAGGAGGATTAATGTATTTGGCAGCAACTTCAAGGCCTGATTTAGCACATACATTATCAAAATTATCACAATTTAATACGCATCCGCATAAAGATCATTTCATTGCAGCGAAACATATTCTTCGATATCTTAAAGGAGAACAAGATGCTACGATTAAATATCAAAAATCTGAAAAAGAATTCTTATGTTTTACAGATGCAGATTGGGGATCCAATCCAATTGATCGGAAGTCATATGCCTGTGGCATGGGAAGCAAAGAAGCAAAGTTCAATATCTCTAAGTTCGATGGAGGCTGAATACATTGCAATGTGTCAGGGTACAGGGAGGTGATATTTATGAGAAATCTNGGATCCAATCCAATTGATCGGAAGTCATATGCCTGTGGCATGGGAAGCAAAGAAGCAAAGTTCAATATCTCTAAGTTCGATGGAGGCTGAATACATTGCAATGTGTCAGGGTACAGGGTACAGGGAGGTGATATTTATGAGAAATCTGTTGCGTGAAATTGGTCTGCAGAGTTTATGTAATAAACCTACGTTAATTCGTTGCGATAATCAAGGAGCAGAATTTTTAGTAAAGAATCCAACAACACATAAGCGAAGCAAACACATTGACATCAAGTATCATTATGTACGAGAAAAATTCAATGCCAAGGAGATTTTTATTGAATACGTTCAAACATCAGAAAATGTTGCTGATTTGTTAACCAAAAGCCTGACAAGAGAAAAACATAGTAAACGTTGTAAAATGTTAAAGTTAAATAATTAATATGTAAATGTTTTTGAGTTGAGAGGAAGTTTGTAAGAAATGTTATTGAAACAACTCAACTACATTAAAACTTTGATCTTGTCGAAATGATCATAGTTTTCTATTGAGAAGTTGATAACTTATATCACAGAAAATTTTCAATTTCTTCACTTGAAATAAAAGCTTTGTATTGCGAACAACATTAATTATCTTTGCGATTTATTGGAAGTATCCTTCTAACAGGATTTAATATCATTAAAAAGACTAGAAATGACGGTTATGGTGGTGTAGCGGTTGCGATGAAAAAAAGTATTAGGATGGAGAGAGTTAGATTTAACACCAGGTTTGATATTTTAATTGTGAAAACATTAAACTTAGTAGAAAATTTGACAATTTGTTCTACATACTTGCCTCCAAGTATAAGCCCTGCTGACTTTGAATCTGAGATTGTTAGACTTTTGGGTGTTCTATCGGCTTTTAATAATGTTGTACTATTAGATGTTTGAATGATGGGTCGAGCACTTTTGAGGTGCATACGAGTGAAAGAAATGTTGAATCGACTTTGGACTTAACATTTACAGATATAAATTTTAAGACTGCATGGGAATGCAATCATGGCTTTGTAGGAGGGAGTCATCATCACCCCATAATTATAACGATAAGTGGTATAGCTAAATCACCTCAAAATTTTGTGTCTAAGAAGAAACTGGGCAAACTTTTATCAGAACTTAACTGTGAAGACGGTGTTGGCATTCTTGAAAAGAATATAAGGGAGGCAATTAAAAAATCGACTGTTGACATGAATAATACCAAGTTTATACCGAAGTATTGGTGGAACAAGGACCTGGAAAGAAAATATAGGGTTTTGCTTGCATCAACCAAAAAGGCCAGGCTAACAGGTATGGTGGCTGATATGACGGTAGCGCTGGAACTAAAGGACGAATGGAGAAAGGCTGTCAGTAAAGCCAAAAGTGACAGTTACAAAAATAGGATTGAGGAATTAAACAAGAATGCCATCACTAAAGAAGCATGGAATTTTGTTAATAATGTCAGAGGTAAGAAACACATAGAAATTACTTGGATCAGTGAGGATAATGAAAGATATCTAAATCTTTTAAAATCACAAGTGTCAAATCTCGATAGTAGCTTCACTGGATATACGCAGTCTGTTGTTTGTAATGTTGGATTAGGTTTTCTTTCGAGGACTTTAATCAGATGGTAAAAAAGAAGAAAAATACAGCAGGAGGGCATGATAAAATAACTTTTGAGATTATTAGATGTTATCAGAGGACTGTAAAAGGAATCTTTTAAATGAACTGGAAATTCACTTTAACAGAAATTGGATCAATGAAGAATGGAGGATCTCAATGATTTAAAGAATTTTAGGCCCATATCTCTCCTTTCAGTCGTGGTTAAATGTTTAAACATGTTGTTGAAAGAAAAAATTGTAAATTGGGTGGAAAAGAACAACATTTTAGCGTCAAAATGTTATGCGTATCGTAAAGGCAAGTCTGCGGTTATGTGCATAAACGAGTTTTTGTACTTTACGAATAAGATAAAATTGGAAAAAAATAGAGCTTTTGTATGTATTTTAGATCTTGAAAATGCATATAACTGTGTAAACCTATCTAAGCTCAGGCAGATAATGTATGAAGGGGGGTGTGAAGCAAAGATAGTAGAACGGATTTTTAACCTGTTTTGGGAAATAAACAAGTTAAGGTTGGGAATGGCCTACCACAAGGTAGTTGCTTGTCTCCTGTTCTGTTTAATGTTTATACAGCTGGGCTTCATGCAGTTGAGGATGGCAATGTTAGAATTTTTCAATTTTCTGACGACTTTGCCATAGTCAGTAGGAGCCAAAATCCTGAGGCAAGCTTGGACCACCTCAAAAGCTCCGTAATTCACTTTATCAGTTTGTGTAGTCCCCTAAATCTTAAAATAAATATGAGCAAGACTAAGTTTATGTATTTAAACAATAATAGAAAGAGAGATTTTGATCTTATCATTAATGGACATCGGGTTGAACAAGTTTTTAAAATGAAGTGGTTAGGCCGGATTATCAGCGCAAATGCAACCATAAACGATCATGTAGGATATATTAAAAAAGAGATCTTTCCTGCCAACAATGTCCTTAATAAACTGACAAGTATAAAATCTGGTTTAGAGCCAACAATTGCTTTAAATTTCTACAACTCCTTCATTAGATCAAAAGCTGAATATGCGTCCTCGACGTTTGCTAATGCTCCGGGGGGTNACAAGTATAAAATCTGGTTTAGAGCCAACAATTGCTTTAAATTTCTACAAATCCTTCATTAGATCAAAAGCTGAATATGCGTGAACAAAAAATTGCAAGTAGGGTTAAATAATGCTATAAGAAGGTGCTTGGGAGTTCCGCCGAATACCCCTATCCATGTAAGATATGCCTTAGCGGGTGAGTTACCTCCTATCAAAAGCGCGAGTTGGTTAACGGCTAAAGAAATCACCAGACAATGGATAAATAATGAAGTGATTAGGGATGAGCTAAAGAACATTGGGGGAAACAAATCTAGTTATGGACATGTTTATAAGAAATTTCAAAGTATTTTTAATGAACTTAATTGTAACACTGCTTTTAGTAGGTTTAGTGGTCTCTCGCTTAAAAAATCAAAGCTTGGTACTTCAAAGAATAACGTTACGGTAGAGCAGCTGAAAGGTGATTACTGTAAAATGAAAAATGATTTGTATAATGAGGGTTTCTACTTGCTGGCTACGGATGCATCAGTGACACAATATACGGTTGGAATGGCTGTGTATGACATAGATCAAAAAATTTCCTATCTTTATAAGTTGAAGGAACCTTTCTCCTCTACCTTTGGGGAATTGGTAGCAATTAGGCAGGCTGTTAAAATATTAACTAGGCTCAAAATAAGCAAAGGGGTCATTTTCACAGATAGCCTTATGGCAATAAAAGGAGTGTTCGCTATGCAACTGGCAGTAAGAATTAGCCAGTAACAAAATTAAGAGTAAGGTACTTTCCCAAAGAGAGAAACTTACTAAGTTTTGCGCGAACAGGAATTAGCAAACATTTGCAAGCTTCATTGCCAGCTGGCGTCCACGGTAGCATTTCGAGCATAATAATTCTTTAAATTATTTCAGGTAGAAACGAATACAGGACCTATACGTATATTTCTTCTTATTCTGACTTTCTTCAACATACGCTTCAATTTCTTCGTGGAAGTCACTGTCGGATTTCCTATATCGACAGCGGTGTCGAGTGCGTTCCGATTACGAATACAACTTTTTCAGTTTGGAGTTAATTAAATTAATTGAATAAACAAATATTTCATACTTCTTTCATTAGTAAATCGCAACAAGATTGTTCATTTTTAAATTTAACGAACTTGTTGATTCAAATTAATGTTGACAAAAATGCAACCGTGTGCCACAATCCTGCTTGCAAATTCTTACTGGCAAAAATTTTCCCAGTACGATTTTGCAACTTCCCCTCCAAATGAAATGTCAAAATTGTGCTCTCTCCTTGCAAGTTTTACTGGGTTTTTGGCTAAACGAACACGATTTGGTAACAATTGGTACCAACTTGTACAAATTTTTTGCATAGCGAACACTCCTAAATTCTCTTGATAAGGTGAACACGGATTCTTATAGTTACCGAAATTCATAATTTGATAACTTCGTCAAATTTGGAGAGGATGAAGATTATATGGATTCCAAGTCATATTGGAATTAGTGATAATGAAAACGCAGATTTAGCGGCGAAGGCAGCGACTGAAAGAGGGATGGAAATAGATGTATTCTTGACCCCGAGTGAAGCCTTGACGAGAATATCAAAACAAATTGGGATGAGTGGAGAAGTTTGATGAGCAGAGTATTAGTAAGGGGAAATCTTTTGTTGAGAATGGTGGCAAGCCAGATGCAAAACCATGGTTCAAAAGTAGACTGGAAGGCTTAGGTGTCTTTGACATTAAGTTATTAAACAGGCTACTTACAGGGCATACCTTTGGTAAAACATACATTAGCAAATTCAGGAGGGATGTTAGTGATATATGTGCCTTGTGTCAAGTTCAAGAGTCCGCCAATCATATAATATTTAATTGTCGAAAGTACAGCAGTTCCAGGAACCTATTTTCTGTTTTCACAAATTTTAATGATCTGCAAAGTTTATTGCGAACTAAAAATTATAGACTATATCAGGATCTTGTCTCCTTCCTACATCATATTGGTGTAGCTGATCATCTATAATTTTAGTGGAAATGAAATATATATATATATAGTTAAAAAAGGAAAAAAAATAAAAATATAAGTTAAAAAAAAATTAATAAACAAATGATTTATAGTATAGAAAACATGATACTAAAATCAATGCAAGTTATATATTAAGGGTAAAAAAAGATAATAAAATATGTACATGCACATTTTTAAAAGAATACAAAGAGGAAAAAAATAAAAATTACATACATACATATGCATGTATTAAAGTTTTAGAATTAAAATGGGAAGTCCAAGGGGTTAAAATATGTCAGAAGGACTGAAAGTTTAAGAATGTAATTCAATATATCACTTAGGGCGTGTGTGAATCGGTAACAAAGTTCTATGGGGAAAGCTGTTGAATAATATTTTTACTCTGGTGAGAGTTTTGCCAATTTGCTGTGTGAAATGAAATCTTTTTTGACAGCATTATATTCTTGATAACTGCAGATTTATGCGGCATAAAATATTATAAATCGAAGTGAAATAAATATTAAAGGAAAACATCTACCATCGCTGAGCGCAATTCATCAATTTAAGCTTTTATTTAACGAAAAATTTCACACATAAACAATCTCTCCGATTGTCAAAGTTTTCTATTCATTTGTCAAAAATTTCACTATGCTCATAAAACTATGTTCACATTACCAACATAAAATACTTAGTTTCGTTTAAAATACCTCACTAAATTAAGTGCGTTCATACACGCGATTCTTTATTTGTCTTGACAGCTTTGTAGCAACCCTGTGTTATTGTTTATTTAACCAAAAGAGATCGCGAATGTGAGTAATTGCCTATATTTTTATGATCAAAAGAGAAAGCTTCTGGAAATATTTTACAAACTACCACGCGCGATTATTAAAAACAAAAACGTCCAAACACAATGACATCAGTTATGGGACAATACTTTTTTCGATTATTATCGATAAAATTAGACCCGACACTGATTTGTTCGTGATTTGGTTCTTGGTTTAAGATAAACTACGTACTTACAACTTAATTTACTGAGAGACTTTATAAGGCGAAATTACTTAGTTTGTACTTAATTTATGCGTAAATTAAGATTGACCTCTAAATTACGCTAATGGGAACATAGTTTAAGCTACTGAAATTTTATTCACCTCCTAGTTGTCAAAAATTTACTCGCCGCGAACTTCGTTACCGATTCACACACGCTCTTAATAAGACTTGGTACTTAGTATATTTCTAATTTAAGATGTAGTATCTTTTTCCTTTGTTTAATGGAAAAAAAAGAATAGAAATATGTAATTAAATAATCTAAAAAGAAGAATTAAATTGAATTTTTATATATAAGTCGTTGTACATTTAAAGTTTTCATGCAAATGTAGTAGAGTAAAAGATAATCACCCTCATTGCGAGAGTGGTGTCGTATGCAAGTCGTTTTTCGAGTCGAATCGTATCGAAAATTTCACGTCATTGCCTAAAATTTCCACTCGACTAGTGTATTAAAACGTAAAAACTTGGCAGCACTGTATAGTTTTCGACAAATTTCGTCGTCAACTTTTTTCAGCACGACAGTAAACAATGCCAATGTTGTCGAGTCGTACAATTTAGCCTAATTTACGACTTACGCAATGAGGCTGAATATTTCTGTAAGCTACCACTTCAAACCTAAGCATTACTTTAAACTTTTATGTTTTCCAATAATCATATATGTATGTAGAGATATATTTGTAATTGTGTTCAAATTTTGTTACCCTTCCGCTCACACGCATCGTCGGAGGAACAAATACGGAGAATCATCAGTATTACTCTTCGATAAATTTACATTCTCAACACAAAATTATCGAGCATAACCTGGCGCGAGTTAAGATTCCACCTCTCAGGAGTCTTGCCAGTTACTAAGGTCGGTGTTATGCAGACAAACTTTTGTTTGCCAAATTGAATGGCCGCTGATTAGTTTGCTCGGAGGTGGTTATGTCGAGTTTGGCACAGGGATGCATGGATAAAAACAGGTAGAAGCCAAATTGACATTCAAACCTACAAAAGTCAAAGTTTTCGGGAGAGTAAAAATAAAGGAAAATAAAAAAATACATTTCACTGGTTGACGTTTTAAGTAAATTTGAAGTTTTGTATTTATTTATTTATTTTCTTTAGTTAAAATTTGTTAATTTTTATGTTCTTTTCTATTTTTTTATACATTGAAAGTTTATATTTATAGTACCTGTTTTAATTTTGTATAATATACAAATGTATGTATAAAGCGATATATGTACTATGCATTTCGTTGGGCAATCAATAAAACAACGGAACACAAATAATGATTGCCACATTCCCTGGATTAGTTAAGTGAAATTACATTAGAATTTTTAGGCAATTTAAATTGTTGTGTAATAGATAAGATTAATTTATAAATACTGTTACAAAATAATTTTGATGAGCTTGCTATTTCCCATAAGTCTTTGTTTTTCTTTCTGCGTCTGTAGCCGTTTGTTGAGATGTTTCACGCGAAAGTGAATGCGACATTTAAAGAAGAATTTCTTTACGCTTTCAGAGAGCACTGAATGGCTGCTAAGAGCAGTTAGCTTACTTAGTAAACTCTTGGAGTTATCGCATTTTCAATAAGTTTGGCTTTCTCCAACTCTGTCTTGAGTGCTGAGTTTTCACCCTCCAGATTTTCAATTCTTGACTTCAGCAACAGAATTTCGAGTTTGTAGCTGGATTGTTCTAAGTCTCCAGTAAACGACTTAAATTAAAAATATTTCTATAAATATATCGCGTTTTAACAATGCTTACTCAGTTTGTGAAGCGCGATCATTTATTAAGCTTTCACAACTTGATTTATGAGTTGCAGTGTTGTTGGAAGGACTTTCCTGTTACTTATGGCAACTCTAGAACATTCTGAAGTTTATCGCTCATTCTCTTTCTCTCATCATCTCTCTCTCACTCGCAGTGTTCATCCAACTTGCCGTTTCTCTTTGTGGAACATTCTACGTCATTCCTCGAACATTCTGCCTATTTCTCGTTGTTCGCTTTGTGTTGCCGCAGTATTCGCCACACTGCCCTCCACCTAAGTCTGATCGTCCCGATCAGACACACTTGCTGTTCCAAACGCTGCAAGCCTTTCCAAGTGGACCACTTTCATCATGGTCCTCGGTCTCCCCATTGTCTGGTTTTGATGCACTGCGTCCTTCAGCCGTTTGTTAATCTTCGAATCTATTCAGTCACGTCTTTGCTTGGAGTTGAAGCTTTGCTTCTGCTGCGACATGTACAACCACCATGCGTTACTGGACATTACTTCCGGCTTATCTCCGGGAGTGCACCATCTCACATGGTCGTGCTTCTGCCGGCCACTAGGTGGTGACCAGACCATGTCTCTTCTCGTGGGCACCCTTTTCGCCATATCTATGCCGCATCCGCTGTCCATGACACCCATGCTCCTGCCTTCGTGCTGCACTGCCTTTAGCACATCTTGCTAAATCCGGTTCCTCACACTGAAACTTGCCCATTGTTTCCGCATCTTGCTTCTTCGCCGGCGTCAACCTCATTGACCGGACATGTATAACCTCATCCTTGGCTTCCGGCTTAACTGCTTGCCTTTGCCGACCACCTTTTTCGGGACACTTCAAAGCGCGCCTACTGCTCCCACAGCCGCTTCCATTTCCGGCCACCGGCGTATCACCATTTCAACGTGGTGCAGTGGCTTTCCTCCTGCCGGAAACACTGCCTGGCTCGCCATGACCACTTCCTTGTTGCGACCTCTTCTTCACTGAGCTGGCGGAACCGTCACGCTTTTCCTGTATCGGTGAACCGCTTCCTTCTCCAGACGAAACCACTCCGTCTCCATCACTGCCAGCCTCCGCCCAACTAATCGCTTCCGTTTCTGGTGGAATCTTCGACACTTCCTCTAAGACTAACCGTCTGCTGCAGCACTGGCTGTCGTAACCAACCCTAAGTGGCACTTT
>NW_016159284.1:13545-74849 GCF_001687245.7 Rhagoletis zephyria | reverse complement strand
GCGCAGGTATATAAGGGCGCCGCCACAGCGAGGTGAGTTAGTTACAAGACAGCAAGCTACAAGTAAAGTGAGCAGAGAAGTGAGTTGCGAATAAGCAAGATATAAGTTTAATTGTGTTACCAAGTTTAGTTAAGCGCTGTTATTGCTTTAACAAGTATTGTAAAGTGTTTTTACTGTATTAGCGAGTATTGTAAATTGTTTGTTGTACAATAAAGTTAATTGTACTACAATTTGGTCATCGATTGCATTTATTTAACAATCCAGCGATACGAACCGAGAGATTTGGGAAATCCGGACGAGGTTTCAAGGATAATCGTAACAACACATTTAAATTTTGGGGCGAATTGAGATTTGACATAACACCACTACAAAATACATGTGGTTGTTGTTGTAATCAAAATTCGCCAGTAACCAAGTATAAATTCGCCTTGCCAGTAACACAACCAGTGTTGCCAAGTATGAACTTTTCCTACCAAAACTGGTAGGTTTTTTTCCATTTGGTAGGTTGGTAGGATAGATTGGATTTCGGTAGGTTTCGCCAAAGAACGTAGATAACAAGTAGGGACAACTCGTTATAATTGTGGCGAAAGTGCGCAACGAAAGTAACAACAAAAGTAATATTTTAAAACTTGTCAAAATTTGGTGCGGCTACATGGTGTAATGAACTGAAGGTGGCGCATTCCCGAAACCGCTACTTTGGTTTTGCCGACTGTGACGATTATGGCAATACGTAAACAAACTTTTTGTTTAGAAACAAGTGCAAACGTATTTCAAATGTATAGTGTGCTTTCAAGTGAAAATCGAAGTAATTCGTGCGTTCTAAAGTAAAAAACGTTTTATTTGTAATAAAAACTTTACAAAAATGTCGTGTCGTGTGTTGAATTGCAGCAGCCGTAGGGGTAAAGCCACCAAATGCAGTTTTTTTCATTTTTTTTATTATCACTTTTTCGGCACCTACATTACAAACACAAAAATTCTAAATAGTTAATTAATAAGACCTATTCTTTTGAACACATTTCAAGAGTGGTTGTATATTTTTTGTTAACGTTGTGCTTAATTTGCTCTATTCAAAGATGGCTTGAGAAATTGTTGAATCGTTTCTCGTGAAACGTTTTCTCACTGCAAATTCACAACTGTCAACTCATTGTTTTTCGCTATATTCTTTGTTTACCCGTTGCCACAAATGTCATTCTGCGGGAATGCGCAATCTTGTATTCTATCGCTCTTGGTGCGGCTATAATTTTTTCGACTACTGTACATAAGTTTGCTTCGATTACTCGACTGTGTAATCATAGTAGCACAATGCCATTCATATTTGACTTACAAACAAAATACGGGCAGGAATTTCAAGATTTCAACCCTGTTTTATGAAAAATTTTATTTTTATCAGTATTTTTCTTTTTTAATCAAAATATCTTGAAATAAAAGTGAAACTAAAAAAATTTCGCCAGAACAGCCCCCCGGCTCCCTCCCGAAACAAATCCTGGCTACAGCCCTGCTTGCGCCCCTTTTTTTCTCGTTATATATCTTTTGAAGATTTTTAATAAAAAACAGCCCAGAAAATCTTCATTTCCAAGATAAATATCGACGCTGCAACGCTGTAAACGCTGGTTACACCTTGCAATCTTTATTTCCGAAAGTGATTTTTACCAATCTGCAAAAAGGACTTTCTGGCTTTTTACACGGGAAAGTAGGCCTTCGATTTCGCATTTTGACAGCAAAATGCGTAAAAACAGGGCTTGCATTGCCACGTTTTACGCACCTTCCCGAACAAACGTTATAAATGGACGAACAGTAAAGAACAATCAACGAACTATAAGATTGAAATACAAAAGTTTTATTTATACTAAAGAAGTGCTCACGTAAGTTGGGTAATTATCTGGCCAACAATTGAACAACCCACTATAATCGATAATAATGTTTCACTGAACGTACACTAACAACGTCAAGCTGACATATGCTGACAATCATGAACGTTTGCGATAATTTGTGAAAAATTTACTTTTGTGCAAAAAAGTGAGGTAATTTCCAGTAAAGTTGATAGAATGGGTTCTTCATCGAATGGGAAAAAACATAAGAAAGACAAAAAACATAAGCATCGAAGCATTGATGGCAATGAAGAGGGAGAAAGTTCATCCACGCACCGTCATCACAAACACAAGCGTCATAAGGAACATAAGGAGCGCCATCGTCACAAGAAGCATAAGGAGCGTGATCGCGAACGGGAAAAAGAACGTACGCATCATCACACAGAAGTTATTGCTTTGGAGGAGTCGGATTCAGACGATAGTAAGTGCGCCAATTGGCGCTGGTGTAATATACATATATTACACATAGTATTAAGTTGTGCAATTCATGATGCGCGGCGACATATGTGTCAAGGCCGCTTTAAATGGAATAGCATGCGAGACTGTATGCAAAGAGCGATTTTAATAAAATAACTTGTATTCTATTCCAAGAGTTGCACAGAGCCCAAAGAGTTTGCGATAAATCATCCCGTTTTTCTCTTTTCTACTATTTTTCAGATATACCTGGAGATATTGAGAATGTAAGAAACTTTCGCCACTATTCGAAAGCAGTCTTGAAATTGAAATCTCCGTATTAAACGAGGCTCAACAAGGGTATCACAAGGCATTAAATATTTTGTTTCTCCACTTACAGGTTCTGATTGTGTTGAAGTACCCCTGGATGACCAGCCAGTGAAATCATATGAAAGAGATATTGTTGTTGAGAGGGAACCACCACCTCCGCCGAAAGTAACGAAGCACCATATTGAGCGTGAAAAAGATTATGAGCGCCTTAAGGATTTGGAACGCGCCAAGGAACGCGAAAAGGAAAGGGAGTGGGCTCGAGAGCGTGATCGAGAAAGAGAACGTGAGCGTTATGAGAAAGAACGAGAAATGGAGCGTCGCAAAGAAAAGGATATGGAGCGTGAGCGTGCTGAAAGAGATCGAGAACGTGAGAGGGAAAGAGATCGCGTTCGGGATAGAGAAATACGTGAAAAAGAGCGTGAACGAATGGAACGTGATCGTGAGCGAGAACGGGAACGCGCTCGAGACCGGGAACAGCGGCCCGAGCCTGATAGGCATCATCGAGACCGGGAGCGTGAACGCAACAGACCTGCAGAGAAGATTAAAGATAGACATGTTCGAGAAAAACACTCTCCGTCACCTATCGCCGAAAACGGGGCAGGCGATTGTCTATCTATTGAAGAAACCAATAAACTGCGCGCAAAGCTGGGTTTAAAACCTCTTGAGGTGGATAGCGGTCCTACAAAACCTTCCTCTTCCTCTGCTGCTGCAGCTGTAGAAGCCAAAAAGGTTGCACCTGGGGAAAAAGAACTATCTTCGTACAAAGATGAATGGGGTGAGTTCCTACATAAGCCCGCGTCGAACTTAAAGGAGAAGGCTGAAGCCGAAAAACTGCGTGAGAAACTGAAACAAAAAAAGGAAAAGCGGTTCTTAGAGGATCAGTTATCACGCATACGCACACTAGGTGAATCGGATGAGGAAACGGATGATGTATCCAAATGGGTATCACGAAACAGACAAGCTGTCGATGAAAAAAGGAAAGCTGAAAAGAGAGTACGTACAAATTATGCAAACATATACCTACAAATAATTTGTACTAATTTATATAGTATGCATTAAACAAAATTTTTTTACTTTTATTAGGCTAAAATGATTGAAGAAATGGATGCCGAATTCGGGGTGAATGACTTGGTAGAGAAAGAGAAGGCAGCCGCGCGTCGCAAGGCCTATAGTGATAAGCATTTGAAAGGGTTGCGAGTAGAGCACGATATGAATGAGTTCACTGAAGGAAAAACTGTTATATTAACACTAAAAGATAAAGGAGTTTTAGATGAAGAAGATGATACTTTGGTAAACGTTAACTTGATAGACGAAGAACGTTACCGTAAAAATATTGCAAATAAAAAGCAAAATCCTCTCAGTTATGGGTACAACGTATACGAAGAACAGTACGATGTATTCGGCAATCCAATTGAACGCGGTATTTTGGAGAAATACGATGAAGACCTCGATGGAAATAAAAAGAGGAAGGACTTTGTAATTGGTGATAGTTTAGAAGAAGAACGAGAACATCGTAGGAAATTGCTAGAGGTACTTGAAATGCAAACGCTTTGTCAATCTCATATATTAATCTGCTACTTTATAGATAAAAACAAAATTAGCAGGAAAAAGATTGGAGACTTTGGAGGATGCTAGAATAAAACTAGCGTCAGACACATTTTCGGAAGCCGAGCTGGCAATGTAAGTTTGTGTGTTTGTAAAAATGTATGCTTCGACAAAATAAATAAAACACTTTTTTTAACAGATTCAAAAAACCAAAGAAAAAGGTGAAGAAGTTAAGGAAAAAGTTAAAAGTGGAAGATCTATTATCTGTGAATGACGAACCAATAGAGCAGCACTTGGGTAGGCGGAGGGGACGACATTATGATGAAGAAATTTTGGACACTGACGATATAAAAGATGCAGCTTCAGAGGTCAAGGCTGAGGAAGAAGACGAGGATCTTGAACGCATTCTTTCTAAAGCACGTAAATTAAGACAAAAGGAAAACATAATTAAAAAGCCCTTCCCCATTGACGTGAACAGTATCAAACATGAGATTAAAGCAGAGCCCATTGATGGTGCAGATGGCGAGGGAGGCATTCGTGGTGCAGATGGAAATATTGTGCTCAATGCCACTGCAGAATTCTGCCGCACACTCGGTGATATACCCACTTATGGTATGGCTGGAAATCGCGACGAAGATTCCAACGATATGATGGACTTCGAAACGATTGACGGCAATGACGACCGTTACAATGATCGGCATAATGAGCCCGACCTTAATCATGGCACTTGGAATTCGGTTAATCCGGATGAAATCGTCCAGCCTGCTGAGTTTGAGGATATTGCAGATAATATAGAGGAAGTAGCGATTTTAGATGAGGAACCTGATGTTAGCGCTGGTGTAGCAAATGCTCTGCGGCTGGCCCTATCTAAAGGTTATTTGGAGAAAGAAGAGCATAATCGTCCAAGTAATTCAAAGATGGCACACCTGCAAGCGAAGAATTACTCAATTGAAGACAAATCGGCAGTGTTAGTGAACAAATAAGCAAAATGTTTTATAATTTTTAATTAAAATTCAAATTAAATATTTTCCATTCACAGTGAAGATGATAAATTTGGTAGACGCGACCGCTTCCACGCCGGACCTATAATGGAATTCAAAGATAAAGATACTTTTAAACCAAACGTCAAACTAGAATACATTGATGACAATGGACGTATACTGAATTCAAAAGAAGCTTTCCGCTATTTGTCACATAAATTCCATGGCAAAGGGCCAGGAAAAAATAAAATTGAGAAGCGTTTGAAAAAAATGGAGCAAGAAGGTGTAAGTGAAACTGAGGATTGTGATTCCTTAAACAACAACATTTTTTATTATTGCTTTTATTATTTTTTTAGTTGATGAAGACTATGAGCTCCACAGATACGCCATTGGGTACGCTTACCATGTTGCAGCAGAAGCAGAAAGAAACAAAAGCACCTTTTGTGGTGCTTAGCGGTGGAAAGCAAACAACAGCAGTTAGTACTGCAACGATATCCAAATATAAATAGGATATATGTTAAGTTATTATTTTGTTAAGAAACTTTAAACAAAAGCTTTTCGTGTCATTAAGAATTGGTAGAAATTTATATTAATTACTCACAATACAACAAACCAGTAAGCATTTCCATGCCATAATACCAAAACGAAAAATGCAATAGCCCAAACGGACATTCTTAATTTAACCCATTTAATTCAGTACACATAACAGTATATAACGAAGTAATAATACCATATGTATGTATGTATGTAATTCCATTTTATGATTTCATTTTCTCTCCGAGCGTCTATGTATAATAAAACGGATGTGCGTAAAAAATTCAGTCCTTGACCTTTATTTATTTAGATGGTGCGTAGATACGCGATATTGTCATCTAGGTTAACTAAAACAGTTAAATAAATCAATAGAAAATTTCGTGTGCTTAAAATAATAGCAGTGACTTACTTGAAAAAGTAGCCGATATCGCATACTTTCGTGAGCCGACTGATAGTTCTATGTCTAAATCGCCTTTTTCCAAACAGCTTAAAGTTGCTGTGCTATTTGCATGAACCTTTAGGGAAAACTTCGATCGCGCAAATTTAAGACCTAAATGCAGCATAAGATATAACATTTGAAATACATAAGTTTATGTTACAACTGCGAAGCTGGAACTTCACACCAAACTTCTCGGGTGTTGCTTCAGCCCCCGCAAGCCGTGGAAGCAGACGACTTTGTTATTGTTATAACGGCTTACTTAGTTTACCCTTAATTGTTCTCAGGCTCAACTAACCGTAGGCCCATTCGGTGTGGACGAACTAGGGGGAGAGGGGTGTAAGTTAAGTTGGATTGAGTAGGCATGTGAAGAGGTGGTCTGCTGTATTGGGGAGAATCTTCACATGCTGAACACTCATTGGGGATGTTGGCAGACGAGTCGGGATAGGTAAGAATTGGGACGGCTACAATATCCAGACCTTAACTGGGCCAGAGTTACGCGGGTCTTTCGCGGCAGTTGAAGCTCACTCTCGTCCGCAGCTGGGCACTGATGACGGCATTCACAAGACTGAAGTCTGAGTAGGTGGTAACAGCCTATCTGTGAATGCCGCTAATGTTCTGTACAGTCCCAGCTCCAGCGGCGCTGTACGTAGTGCTGGACCTCGTTCGGTGCTCGTTTCTGTATCAACCCACTATGAACTGCTTGCTGAGCATGATTCTGTGCCTCTTTAATGGGAGTATTCGGGCCACAAGTTATCTGAGTGTTTATGGCGTTAAGTGCTGTCATGGTGCTGTGCACTTTGCGGAAGCCATGCTGATGCTTCGTTGGGGCCATGTGGTACGAAAAGTGCGGGAGTAGCAATACCTCTAATGCCTCGCGACAGGGTAGAGGAGCCTTATGGTCCAATAAAACCCCTCCAGGCTTATCTGGCTTAAGCAGTGGGGTCACTTTCCACGATTTCCACACATCGGAAATGATGGACTCAATCTTTTCAGCAATACCATGCCTACTCCTTCGGGATCAATGACTTTGGAGACTTTCGCCTTCCTGATGCCCACTTGGACCCCACCGCTGGTGAAAATAAGAGGACTTCCCACGTCAGCCTGTAATGCTTCCCATGTAAGGGGCGCAGGGTTGGACGTGCTAGCGAAGAGTTGTTGGGTGTTGTGTTGACCTTGATCTCATGATGGGCAGGTGTTTACCAATTCTCAGTTTAGCCAAGAGAGGAAGTTGTTGAGCCTGTAGCACCAACCAGAAAGGAGTTGTGGTAAGGCGCATATGGTTCCTTTCGGCAGTTCGGGGTGCTGACAGATACAGTTGTTGATACTAGTCCTGACTGCATCGCTATGTGGACAGGTTCTTGAGTGCCGCACTGTATCGCGCTTTGTAGAAGGAATGGTCTACGTAAGGCTCGATATCTGTCCCCCAATCGGGCAGGTGCCATTTCGAGTCAGATCGTTAAGAAACAAAGCGTTGTTGGGCTGTTTCACACGATGACATACCACGCGGGTGCTTCGATAGCTTGGTGTTGCGCTCTTTCACCGTCAGTAACTGGCTTTAACGGTGGATGTGATGCTCGTACGGCATGCAGAGCTAGCTTATAACCGTACGCAGAGCTGCGTTCTGGCAGATTTTAGATTTCTCCACTGCGTGTCCCTATATGTACCTTATGCGCTGCCAGCTGGCAGTGTTAATGGCGTTCTTTACGTCCAACGTAATTACCGCACAGTACTCGTTTTCCCCTCCGCGTCATCTTTTGAGTTCGATGGCCTCTTTGGATATGTCGACTACCGATTTACTAACATCTATGGTCGACCAAAATTTTCTGAAGCCAAACGAATTTTTCCTAGTGTGTCCAGTATGCATATAGGACGATAAGACGAGGGCTCTCCCGGCGGTTTATTTCCTACTCGGAAATGTGTCTTCATTCAGGCAGGCGTGAAGCGTTTTTGTGAGTGTATCGCGACTTTCAGGACCTTATTAGGTATCCCGTCAGGACCAGGAGCTTCCCCATCTTCCATGTTTGTACCGATGGTCAAAAGTTCCTCATTTGTTAATAATGAAACTTTACCATATTCGTTACTCATACAGTTTGACACTATTTTATTTTACGCAGTATTTCCAGGGACGTGATATTTGGTGATTTCCTGCATTTCGCACACTCTCCTAAAACCATCGCGCTTACTGTTGCTTATAGCAATTTTGAGAGACTTTCCTTGTGCGCAATCCAGTTTCGCGAAATTTTTAGGTCGAATATCGCCTCTTTTTTTTGTATGCTGCTAACGCATAGAGGGGATTTTTTTTGGCTTTCAAGGCTATATCCCGAAGCATCTTTGTATACTGTTCTTTGGTAAGGCTGAACCTTGCCTAAAAACTAAAAATGTGAGTTCCGTTGGCTTGTGATCGAACGAAACCTTCTCCCACGCCATGGGACTCTGGAAATCTAGCATACCGCACAGCTATATAGCTGCGCATTTTTTGCTGTCATATGACCAATCGAAGTTGTCTTAACATTTATAATCGCTACACCGGCTTTAAGGCGGCTTACCGTATGCGTAAGCAGGTCCTGGGCTCCTTCACAGTGGATATGGTTTATTTGAACTATTATCATTTCCTCCTATTAGTGAGAGCTTTCTTGAAGACCGGCAACCAGATCTATGTTGCGTTTTGTCCGCTTTACGTCGCATGCATCGGGAACTAATTGTCTAATCTTTAGCAAAGTGGCCTTCTTGTCCGCATTTTCTGCACCGACCGGCAGAGATTGTACATTTCCCCGACATATGCCCATACTGACAGCACTTAAAGCATTTTTGCAGCTGAACTTGTTCACTAATGCGACATATAACCCAACCTGTTTTTACGTTCCCAATCTCTAGTAGTTTCTTATCTTTTCGGCCTAGAAGATTAATAACGGTGGCCTGGGTACCCGCATAAGCACTGCGGAGTGAGTGGGTTTTCGGCGCTGGCGGGATCGTGTGGGCCTGATACCGGTGTTATCGCCATCATTTTAGCCGGTGCCGGTGTCCTGTGCGTTAGTGGCTGCGCGGAAGTCAGTGGCTGTAATGGGACGGCTGGGCAGTGAAAGCCCTGATCTGCATTTCAGGTGGCACCAATTGTTCCATGTGTTGCATCTTACCAATGTTGTGTTGCGCTGTATCTGGTTGGCGAAAATGCTGCATACCCATTTATTTCGCGGGCCAATATTTTGATGCCGAGTGTAGCACGAAGCAACAAAGTTGTCATTCTGTATCCTGCGGTGCCGAAGATCTGAGGATGCTTTTAAGTGGTACCACCTATTGTAGCGGACAGAAATTGACGAGCCGTATATGTTTATGCGGCAAACAAACCTTGGCTATGTATCAAGGTCCAGAGTTTTTCACTATTCCGGCGCGGACCAGCAGTGTGCGGAGCAGATTCGCAGGTAGGCCATGCCCCCAAGCTAAACAAATTCGTGATCGCTGCTGTAGTGATGGCTCTCGGTCAGAACTGGTGCTCCAAATCCATCCGGTACGCGTAGAACCGACCATCTTGCACACATCAACATATGTACATATGTATAAAATTTTTTGATGAATAGAGCGCTAAACGCCGGAAAAGTCTGATGTGGAGTTCTAACTTAACAACAGTTGCGCTTACCATTGATAGTAAATCCCTCAGTTGTTGGTATTGAATGCAGTTTTTGGATTACCATTAATGACTGATGTCCATCCAAACGATAACGTATGCCACCATAACCATTGATAACAGTCTGCAAAAAGCCACCGATGCCGGTGAGAAAGTTGGCAGAGCCTTCATAGCCAATTTTGTTTTCACTCCAAACCTAATGAGCAAGTGAAAAAATTATTTATTAATATAATTTTATTTAAGTAATCCAATATTACAAATTACCTTAAATTCCGGTCGCACATACTCTCTGTAGCCCTTTTGAAAATATGTGCTAGCTTTATCTAACTCGTTAACGTCCAGAAAGTTTATGGCAAACATCGCCCATGACATGGCAGGACCTGACTCACGAGTGACGCGCTCATAGGTGTTAAGATCGTTTAAACGGGTCGTACTAGGAAATGTCGCTACATACTTATAGAAAACTTTAAATTTTTAAAAGCTTACTTTGACATTGCATACTGTAAGGGGTAACCGAGCAGAATTACATCAGCCTGTTTAACAATCTCATCGCTTTCGTAACCCAAATGCTGCGGATGATAATCCAGTTCTTTGTCGTATAATATAGTCATACGCTCGGCAATGTCTAGCCAAATATCTGGGAGAGTTGCACTCTTCACGCACTTGGAACGCGCAAAGCTGTTAAAAGCGAATTGAATATTTTTAGCTGATTAGATGCGAATGCAGTATGCGCCAAATTTACCCGGCGAATTCTAGCGCGGTCTTGACTACCACATTTGTGTAGACATTATCAGTTACATCCGAGTGATCTTCATCTGGACCCATGACATCTACATATGTTTGTATGAACATTTAGATAGATATTCACGCTATCTGATTTAAGTAAAACAATTTACCTTTTATATGATATTTCTGTCCATCATCAACCACTCGACTAACTAGGAACTCAGCTACCTCCTGCGCTATTGGCCAGGCAACACGACATAGCCACTCAGTGGAATCCGTTAAGGCGTAATGCTGTTGCAATGCAAATAAAATATCCGGTGAGATGTGAATTTCTTGTGTAGCAATTTCAGGACAACAAACGTTGATCACTTCAGTGCCAGTGTAGGCGCTCTCCCAAGGAAAGCTGTAAAGTACTTAATGTGGAAATGAACATTGTCAACGCTCTGCCCAAGGTCGAATGCTCACCGTGCTCCTCGGTAGCCTGTTCGATTGGCATTATAGCGTGCGCTTGGTAAATATTCTAAACGGTACTGAAACAGCTGCTCAGCCCAGTCGGTGTTGAATTGTGTCACAACAGGTAGCATCCAGATTTCTGTATCCCAAAAATTATGCCCTTGATAGTCTGCATCAAGCTGTCCACGTCCCAATCCGGTCGGGCTGAGACCAAAATAAGCACCGTTCGGTTGATTTGTGTGCAATGATGGCAGAGAGTTGGCCAAATAGAATATTCCGGCATTAATTATACGTGACTGAAAGGTGAACATTAGAAAGTTTTTAAATATTTGCAAACATTTCGCATGAAACCAACTTTTTTCTAAAAGTATTTTGGTTTAAACACGCTGGGTACGTCTACATATCCATCTTAACTATGCGCAGACCGTCGCACAGTGTGGAAATTCAACTTTTTTCGTGACAAAGTATAATATCTCGCGAAAGAGAACAGCTAGCGAAAAAAATCAATAGCGTTTTAAGGATTTTGTGATGAAGAATTCAGGAAAAATTGTTTCTTTAGATATAAATAATTTCCTTGACCTTTCAAATTACCTTCAAAAGAAGCGGGTTTTAAATTTTTTTCATTTTTGACCTGAAAATAGGTATGCAGTTAACTTTTTAAAAAGTTTTAACCACTCATTTTTGCTGCTCTTGTTAGAGAAAAGCTGTTTTGGTGGGCACCATTTGTAAAGCTCTCGCGGATTCGTTCCATTTTACGAGGCTTCTAGGAAGGTCTTAGAACGTATCCACGGAATAACGCTGTCAATTGACTATTTATGAATGATCCGCGGTACCACGGTGCATCCAGTGAGGTGCCTATATAGCGAAAAACTATTCACAAGGCATTCTCAACCTCAAAAACTTATGAAAAATGTTGTCGTTTTGTTCTGAGTCGGAAATTGCTGTTAAAAAATTAGGCTTGATGCTTTAAATTATGTAATTACATTTTGAAGGAAACTAATAAATACATTTACTAAAGTTTAAGCATTGTGCTATTTTAAAATAAATTAAAATTTTGTATGTGGTAGCTGACTGGTGTCAGTCGAATCAATAATATTTAGTATAGAATTCGTTTATGTATCCTAGTGGACGAAAATAAAAATAGCTTCTTACGATCTCTAGGCTATCTCTATTATACATATATATCTATTTAGATACGAGGTTGATGCAAAAATGGGAAGAAACGTATTCTAAATATATTATCTTTGAAATGATTATTAAAATTTGTCCTTTGTATGAGATCATTGGTCATCGAAGCTTAAGGTATTGAAGAGTAGTTACAGTTGAAACTCGACAATCTGAAAAGCACGATGCTGGCGTCATATGCGGATGATATCGACCTCGTTGGCCTCAATAACCGGACAAAATTGGTTGGTTAAGCCGCGATTGGGAACAAAACAAAAGTACCTCATGGCAGTTGCACTTTGAAGTATGTATAACTCATGAGCTCGGTAGGCAGTTGAAAAGTAAAGCCCTCTTTCGGCAAGACCTTTGATACGACGCAGACACATAAACGATGATGATCAAAAATGAGCAGGCTTTGGAGCTTTCGAGAGAACTATTCTACGCAAGATCTATGGCCCCGTTCGCGTGGGCGATTGGTAGCGAAGATGGAATGATGAACTGTAGGATCTTTATAATGACTTCAACATAGTTAATCGCATTCAAATACAACGTTTGCGCTTGATTGGACATGTCGTACAACAAAGGCTCTAACCAAATAATTTTATATTTTACAGGAGAAGCACAAAAACATTGTGAAAATCAAAAACAGTAAAAAGTGGCATACAACTCCGTTCTTTTTGGTACATAATAATTCAATAAAATTTTTAGTGAAGGTGTATTTTAATACAAATATCCCACCCTAAAATCTATGAAACGCAGTTTCGAAAAAAGGTGTCGGTTAGGCCTTATGTGAATTATTGATGGTTGATGCTCCGGAAAAAAGGTCCTTCCACACGCCACAAACGGGAGCCAAGGGCATTCATGTGTAAGGACGAAAACCAAAGGACCTGTCTATTCTTGGCTAAACTTCCCAAACGAGGGAATTGGCGAAGTTTCTGATTCTCGACCCGAAAGAAGAAATTATATCTTACCAATTCTATATTTCCATTAATCTGTATGTTAAAATCCAGCCAGAACTTGTGCCATTCCTGTGTATGCTTTTCCAACAGCTCCGTAGAGGAAAGTTTCATAACTGCGAATGTAAATTAATATATGTATATACATATTAAAGCAATGATATTAATCCTTGATGGCGAATAAAATAGGCCTGCGGAATTTAACTTTTTTTCCTCTTTCCAATCTTTATGTTTATGTAATTTTTTAAATACATATGTATGTATGCATGTTAAATTAAAATACATCTCTTCTTAAAATGAAATTCTTTGCTAAAAAAAAAAAATGATATTTAGAACCGCTCAAAGCTCATGAAGTTTTCCAGGTATTTTATGTGGGGAAAACACTTTTTCGTCCAAATGGTATAGAATTCCTTAAAATCAATATTTTTCGATCGGAAAACTGTGTTTGTCTTCAGAAGATTTCCATTAATAATACCCAATTGTTTATTTTACAATTTTTATAAACTAACGATTTTTTATGGTCGCCATTGCATTTTTTGGGTTTTGGTTTTCAGGAGTTTTATACCATTTGTACAAAAAATATTTTTATATGGAAAACTTCATGGGCTTTGAGGCAGCTCTAAATATCATAAAAAATACGGGAATTATCTTTTTCATTTAGAAAAATCTTAGGAGTGAGAGCTTAAATTTGTTTAATTTTTTTTGGACCATCCTAATGTACATACATATAGTTGCGAGTAAAATAATATCAGTCAAATTCAAAACGATGCTGCTGGTAACTTATGTTTATTTATTTATTGTTAATAATTTTCATTTTAAATATGGGTCGATCTGTATCAGAAACCGCGTAAATAAAATTTTCAAAGCTGGCACAAAGTTCACAAAAATTAATTAACCCACTAAAAAATACGCACACCCTCAACGAAAAATTAAAAATAAATCAACGGTAGTTTTTAGCGACTTGAAACTTGCACTTTCTTACACTAAAATTGAATGCGCCACAAAACTGCATACTCAAAATCTTTCTAAGAAATCTAATTAAAAAAAATTGAAATTTTGATGAATTTTTTTTTTTTAGTTTAAATAATTTTTGCGAACTTTGTGCAAGCCTTGAAACGTATTTTAAATGAAAATTATTAACAATAAACAAATAAACATAATCTACCAGCAGCATCATTTTGAATTTTACTGCTGTTAGGGTACTCGCAGCTATACATATGAGCACATGTAAATATGTATGTATATACACAGATGCATGCATGCTTTAGGTACCAAATTACCTTCTTCCATTTCCCGCCGTGCCACCTCTTCTTTCTCGTCAACCGTAATCACATAGCGGTAATAAAATTCTTCTTGCCCTGCTGCCACTTCAAAATGTCGTTCATTTTCCCAATCATCACTAAATACCACGAAAATCGTTCTTAGGTCCGACTGAAAATCCGGCTGCTCTACCTGCCTTGTTCTACCTTGCAGAGTCTTATAGTTCACTATTCCATTAGCATTTTTTAATGATGAAAAATCAAAAGCTTCGCTTCTACTTCCTGATTTTTGGTTTAACTTCACCAGAAGTGGATCTAAAAAAAAAGCAGATGAACAAGCATAAGTTAAAAATATCATGAACGGAAGTTAATTGCGTGTATAGTAGATCTTCATATCGGCTTTCCTCGCCATTACGCATCCGGTGCTGTCGTTTTATTAGATACTCGTACCTATAGCGCCGGTGCAACGCACAAAAAGTTCATAGATCAATGCGCGATTATAGTAGCGATGTGGATATGTACGCTGTTCTAACTGCAGTTGTAATCCATTTGCCTCATAGGCAAATTGCCAGCGGAAGTAGCCATCTCGTAGTTGCACTTCATAGCTATCAGGTATGATGGCAAGTTCCCATTCTTCATACTTTAAAGTGGCTACACTCAGGTTGAGCCAATTGGGAATGCGTGCACGGCGACTATTTCCACCTTCGCCATTATAGACACCATTCACGAAAATCGCATCACCCAGCACGGCATAGCCTAAATGACCGTTCCCCAGGGTGGGCATAAAATTGAGATCGGCGAGTTGTCTAGCAAATGAAAATGTATTTGGAGAAAGTAAATTATTCTCAAAACTTAAAAAAATAAAATTGTACTTTGCTGTCGTCCATACCTTTCCGATCTAATTACGTATGCATCGTCGTCGGCTATAGCTAATAATATACTTGTAAAAATTAGTAAAAGTATCCATACTCTTCTCGCGATCACAACCGGCATTTTACTCGCTCCGTTGATTGTCAATCGAGCACGCTGATAAGACTAAAAGTAAGTCACTCCATACCATTTATTCTCTCAGTAAGCGCAGCTTAATCAGTAATATGTATGTATAAGTGCATATGCCCATTAGGGTGATCCCAAATAATTAACCATACGAATTTATGGTCTTAAAGGGAACTATTTACTGAGAAGAAAATTCTCCCATTTGGAAAAACTTGTATTCCAATTTTAAAAGGTGTCAGTGGGCATTTGAGATTTTCCATGTAAATAACATGTGAAAAAATTTGTTTTCATCAAAAATGTTATAACTATAGAACTGTTTGAGATACAATTTTTCTGAGCATATTCTTGTAGGGCAATAAATTCTCTTAAAAATTACCCTAAAGTTGGTTGTCTTACAGACGATTAAGAGTATTAAATATATTAATAATATAGCGTTGATACAAAATTATAATCGAACTATGATGAAAGACGTCCAATTTATTTTGCAACTGAATTTGATTTATAATTAAAAAGAATATTAATGTTTAAAAATGTAATAAAAAATTATTAAATGCATTAAAACTCTCTCTGCTCTGACAAATTTAGTTTACAATCAACATTTTCTACACATTTTGTATAATTTTAGTGTTGGTTTTTTCATTTAGCATGAATATTTCCAATCATAAAGCCCTAAAACTGCATATTTTTGTACTTTTTCGATTATCATTGCCCGTAAGTATATAAATTTTTCAGTCAAGACAATCAAATGAAGAGTCATTTAGAGAATTTAAGGCCCTACAAGAAAATACCACAAAAAATTTTTATCTCAACTGATTAAATGATTGATAGCTATATAATTTTTTGCATGAAATATTTCAAATGCCCACCGACACCCTTTAAAACTGGAATAAAAATGTTTCCAAAAGGGAAAATTTTCTTCTTAGTAAATAGGTCCTTTTAAGATCATAAATCAGTTAAACTAGTCATTTTGGATCACCCTAATGCACATATTCATGTATACCTTTGTTATCATACATACATATACATATGTATACTCGTAGTAGTTTTATACAAAATTCGAATACACTTGTTTAAATTGATTGATAAAGCTTTTCACCACATTTCTTTGTCCGAGGTTAATAATACGCATACATATTCATGTTCGCTCATGCTTGGATACACTCCCATATGCATAAGGGGTGATTCCAAGTCGCCTTATTCGCTTTTACTTATAGTTAAACTGAATGGTCGCCAATTCACACACATCTTTATATGTCTGTATTTTTTATGCAAAAATAGATCTTGCACCAAATTTTTCGTATTTTGACGAATCGTTACTAGTCCTTGCCACATTAGAAATCCGAATTCGGATGGCTAGTGGGCGTAGCAGTAGACCGATTTTTAACACCTCTCAGATTTATGTCTTTCTAGGTTAATCGAAGTTACAAACCGAATTTCATTGAAATCCCATAAAATTTCCCATATTCGCCCCCTAGAGTAGTGGGCGTGGCAGACCTCTAAATTTTACCATATTTAATATTTATTCATTCCTAGGCAAAAGTACTCCACATTACAATTTTCAGCAGAATCGGGGCACATTTACTACTTTTTGTCACATTTTCTCAGGGCAAGACAAGGCAAGCGTATAGTCTTGCGACATTTACTACAGTTGCCACTAAAAGGCAAGGAGAGACTCCGTCGCCGCTACTGCTTTGCACCCTGGTGGACGAACGCATCAAAGCGAGATTCTTCAGCAGACAGAAGAGAAAGACGAGGCGTCCAAGGATCTACGCTGGCCACGACACTCTATAAAAATTGTGCTGGCGATTTCAATGCCAAGGTGTGCACTGTTGGAAAACTAAGCTTCCACGATGAAACGTCCGATAACGGACTGAGGCTGATCGACTTCGCCGGGGCCAGCAACATGGTATTATGTAGTACCAGGTTCCAGCATAAAAAGATCTATCAAGCTACATGGTTGCCTCAAGATCGAAAAACCGAAACCTAATCGATAATGTTGTGATAGACGTGGGGCATGCTTACAGTGTTTTGGACGTACATACCCTCCGAGGGCCAAACATCGACTCGAACAACTCTCTCTTGTTGCAGCCAATATGTGCAACAACAATGCAAGGAAAGCTTAACGTCGAAATGCTGATGTCACAACAAATGGCGAATTTATTCGGCACTCGACTCTCACACCTGCACCGAAATATGCGTGCAGTGGAACCACATTTACCGATGAGGAGTGTCAAGAAGCAGCAGAAAAAAAGATGCCACCAAGAGGGCCACGCTGCGATCGGGCGCAACGCGAGCCATGTGAGACCGTTATAGGGAAATGAAGAGGGAAGCGGGACGTATTTGCCACAATAAGAAGAGAGAGGCCGAAATACGTGAGAGTGAAGAGCTTGAAACGCCGAAAGACAGGAAAAAGGACTGAAAATTTTATCAGGAATTTAAGCATATTACGGAAGGTTTCAAGACAAGGGCGAACTCCTGCAAGAACAACTATGGAGACTTAGTGACCAATGTCCAGAACGTTCTTAAATTATGGAGGACGCACTTTTCCACCCTATTGAATGACAGCAGCACTGACAGTAGTGGAGAATACGAACCCGAGCCCCAGTCGATGGCGATGGAGTCGATGTCCCACCGCCTGACTATGACGAGGTAGGAATAGCGATTACGCGGCTGAAAAACAACAAAGCTGCTGGAGCTGACGGCCTGCCAGCCGAGCTATTCAAGCACGGCGGCGAGGAGCTGATGAGGTCCATTCATCACCTCTTATACAGAATATGGTCTGATGAACGCATGCCCGACAACTGGAGTGAAAGTGTGCTCTAGCCCAATCGACAAGAAAGGCGACCCGGCCATTCGCTTCGCTTTGCATTTCAAATTCACGTCAGCGGGCACAGAAGAAAAACGACTGGCGTGCTATTTTGGACGCGGCCAAAATCGTTTAGGCAGTTACAGCACCAATAAAGAAGAACTTCTTTTAAATCCTGAAAAATTTCCCAATATGTTCGATATGTTTTTGTGCATATCATGAAACTTGAAGTTTGGCTTATTTATAATGCGCAACACCTATGTACATACAATCTCCTTCGTAATAATTACTTTTTATTAGCTTCGTATTAATTACTGACTAACAGCCTGATTCACCTCCCAAATGGCGGTTATAACTCGTAAACGAACCGTCACCAGAAAACCGAATTAATTCTATTCGCGAAATATAATATGTAACTATGAATATACATTGGGGTGGGCAATTTGTTTGGGAGATTTTTTCGACTAAGTGCGTATAACACAGAAGGATTCCATGCTTGATTGTAAGCAAATTTTCCAAAGAAACCATGGCTCTAAAATCAATTTCGACTTTGCCAAATTGCGAAAATAGGTTTCTTAGCAGTTTGCTGTAGTGTCGTAGAGAAGTGCTAAAAGGGGTTTTTTAGCGTGAGGAATCAATTTCTGTGCTTATCTTATTTTCACATTTTCTTCGAACACTATTTTCGCAATTTGGCAAACTCCAAATTGATTTTAGACCTATGGATTCTTCGGAAAAATTGCTTAGAATTACACTTAGAATCCTCCTATGCTAAACGCGCATAGTAAAAAAAATTGACTCGATTAATATACATACATACATATACTTACTAATATACGTATGTTTATATGTATGTACATATGTACATATATCCTACTACATATTCCTCAGCTTGCATATATCATAAATCCCACCCTGACCGTTCGTTGCGTGCCTTCACTCTGACAGCAATTGTTCCGGCTATGATTCAACCCGTTCTTCTTTACCTGTACGTACATATGTTTCTCTCTGTGCATAAGAGCGTGTCAGACTTGGCAATATTTCCAACTTTTCCACGCAATTCTCTGTCAAATTGAGAAAGAGAAATTTTATTTCTACGTGTGAACAGCCAGAAAGATTTTTCAGTGACTTTTCGGAAATCAGTTTCAGAAATTAAAGTTACAAGGTATGACTACAACTAAAAGCGCGCAAATCGATTTCGGAAATATATTTCAACTTGGTCGTGCTGCACTAGCAATCTGCGATTCGCCTTTCGGAAATAAAAGACCTCTTTCGAAAGACACTTTACATGCAAGGTGTGACGGCACATGCAACTGCTTTCTGAAATTTCTCAATTTGACAGGCTTTTCGAAATATATTGCATTGCCACGTCTGACACGCTCTATAAGTACCCGGCAGTGAAAAGCCAAATAGTGCAATAAATATTCTAGTGAATTGACTGGTTTTATCTGATGCGACTTGTTCGCTAACTGGCATGGGCTGATTAACCCTTATGTTGCCTTCCGTGTAGCAATAGGTGTAGGTTTGATTGAATATTTTTTTTCAGAAGAGATTGACCCAAACCTTCTCGAACCCCCATGGTTTGACCTCTTCTCTATTAAAATTTGTATTGTAAATATGTTTTTTTTTTTTTTTAAATTATTAACTTATGTATGAAATTTTGCTTTGAAGAGAAAACACGTATGAAAAATCATAATTTTCGTATAGTATGTCATAAAAAAGCTTGTTTTGTTTGGGGCTCAATCACGCGGAAACGACTGAACGGATTTCTGTGGAATTTTGCACACATATAGTTTATGACCTAGATAGAAAACCGTTTAAGGGTTGCCACCTGCTAAAAAGTTAAATTAAATTAATAAGTTCAATGAAATATTACAATACAGATGTCAAACGAAAAAAAGTTCAAAAGAGCTTAATTTCGAAGGTATTTTGGAAGAGGCTTGCCACCTGTTTGAAAATGAAATTTTGAATACGGATGGTTTATGACCGGAATTGAAAAATAGGATACTTCCTTAACCGCTTTCGCGATCAGAACCAAATTTGGCACACTTGCTACGGATTTCCTAAGGATGCTCTTAGAGTCTCCCAAACAAATTCGAATTTTTATAATGCATACATATCTCTGGAAGTATTTGAGGGAGAGTACTGGAACTTGTTGTGGAGTTATGTATTAAAAATGTATCCATTGTTCATGGAAGAAATGTGAATTATTAAGAAACTACTAAATTACTAAAACTTTCATAATACATATATCTGGAGATTTATTTCATCGGTGACATACTGACCCACAAAATTTCAGTTAAGAGAGCCGGATCTGCCTTATAATCTGAAAATCGTATGATGCAAACTTCTGGAGACATTTGGCTATTGTAATGAGGAGTGGTATTTTATCAAAGCCAGGTTAATGAATTTAATTTGGAAATATTAAGAACCCGCCTTGGTACCTGCCAGAAGGTTACTCGTATGATTAGCTTGAAGACGAGATTTTATAGTTTAATAGTGTTAAAAGGCCTAAATACCTTAACCCGTTTAAAAAGCTATAACAAAATGGGCACAGAAATAAAATATAACATCTTCAAATAATTTTTAATATTTGTATAAAAACGTGGGGTGAAACGCGCGGCTATAAGCTAATATACTATTTACAATAGGGATGGGTAATTTAGTTTTTTGGAAAGAACCGCTCGGTCACCTCAGTGAAGTAGTTCTTAAGTTCATATACATAGTTCATTTAGTTCAATTGAGGGATTCTATAGTTACGAAAATAGTTGAAAATAGTGTTTTGTTCAGAAATACAGCATTTTATGAAATAATTCTCGATTGTCTGCAGGGTAGCTAAGTAGTTCACAGCTAGTAGCTTGCACGGCTGGGTATATAATTTAAATATGTATGTGTATGTGTTCGTATGGGGTTATGCTGTTGCTTCCTGACCCTTATGCGTGCTTTATGTGTTACTGATTGTCCATCAACTGAACTGAAAAATTTACGATGTAACTGGGCGACTGTCAGGTAGTCCAGATATTTTTCTACCTTTTTTCTTTGCACAATAAGATAGTTTTATTTAGTTGTGCCTGTGCGTTCTCATATACATATGTATATACAGGTGTATATGTACATACTTAGAAGTAGATCGCGCGGTACACTCACTAGGCGGCAAGTTGAATTTATTTTAATGATGTTACGCCACAGTAGATTTCCTGCAATCTTACATGCTCAGGTGTTTCCATATGAGAAATTTTCTAATGTCTCCCTGCCGAGCGTGCAAACACAGATGTATAAATACGAAATTACTAAATAAGTTTTATGCCTTATGTCTTCCCATAAAATTGTGTTTGTAAAAAAAGTGCATCTTTGTTGGAACATGTTGGCTGCCGTCGGTGGCGGTAATTTATCAATTTTCACCGGTGTTTTACCGGCTTAATTCTCACATGTGAACTTCAAATGCAGATTGTAAAAGTTTTCGGTCATTCGATGGAATTATTCGTATGGCGAATTGTTGAGTTCGGATTATAAGATACTCTACGAGAAATCGAATCGATCATGTGGGGTTTTGGTTGTACGTACGCTCCTTGGATCAAGCATTATCTTTGTTTCTTAACAAATAGTTATCACAAATTATCACTCATTTCTGCTGGAAAGCGTTTCTTAACCCAAAAAACTCAAAAACTATCGTTCTTACGCTCTTATTTTTTATGCTCTCCTGCAGCTGTCAAAAATTCGTGCAAAATTTTTCAATAGTCAAATACATCGATCAGCTGTTTACTTGCTAGTTGGTGCTAGTTTTGCGTTTATTTACTATTTCTTTATTTCGCTCTTTGTGAGCGTAATTCTCTCAATTTTCCCATTCTTCTTTTTCCTGATAATTATCTGCTGGAAAAGAAAAGAAACAAAGCCATTTACTCGGATCATTGCGGCCAAGATGTGCACACCCTCCGTGCAGCAAGAAATGTGCGTCCAGCAATACAAGGAAAGCTCAACGTCAAAAAGCTGCAACAGGCTGCTGGCATATTCGTACTCGACTCACACATTTGCTCACTGAGAGCACTTTCCAGCTCTGAAAGGATCAAATATACATCAAACGCGGAGAACGCTGCGGTAAATAAAGAAAAGGAAGGCCTTCGCTTTTATCAATAAGCTTTCTATAAATTAAAAGAAATTTAAAAAAATATAAAACTAAAATAAAAAAAAAAATAAATGTAAACAAGAAAAAAATTTAGAAAAAAGAAAATAATTGTAATAAGTTACTAAAATTTAAATTAAATAAAGACATCTTTTTAAATGAATAAAATCTAAAACTTAAAAGAAAATTAAAATAATTTAATTACAAAAAAAAATTAAATAAAGTAAGCTCCTAAAAATAAATGAAATTAAAAAAAAACTCTTCTTTCTTAAAAAAATATAATCTAAAAATTAAAATATAAATGAATTAAAAAAAATAATAATTTCCTGAAAATTATGTGAAACTAAAATAAAATATATTCCTTTTTAACACCAATTAAGTATAAAAAATAAGTAAAAAGAGAATTCAAAAAGAAGGACAAATATGTTTCTAAAAATTTAATGAAATATAACAAAGACTTTTAACAATAAAAAGTAAAAATTAACTTAAAGAATCAAATAAGTTTCTGAAAATTAAGCGAAATGTTTTTCTTTCTTAAAACAATAAAATCTAAAATTAAAAAAAAAAAACAATTTATTAAAAACGAATAAAATTTAATTTTGTTTTTGTTATTTTATGGCCTTATAACAATTATATTCAACAATTTTTATTGAGCTCGAGGCCGTTTTTAATGAAAAACTTGCTGTGGAAAAGCAACAATAATTGAAAAAATGGTAGGAGTGATAGCTATTTCGGAAATCACCACATTTCCCCATCAGACTTCTTTCAGTAGGCTTCGAACCGACGATCCCACTGACTCAGCCAGTTGCCTATGCACTGTGCTAAGTTCGCTTTGTAAATTATCGTTGCTTCTTTCCACTTTTTCATTTGGTTATGCCAACACAATCAGGTTTTTGCTAATAATTCTATTTTTAGAATGTTTAACTTTTAGGTGTGCTCGTCCTTAAGTTATTTGTTTTTGTTATTTTATGGCCTTATAACAATTATATTCAACAATTTTTATTGAGCTCGAGGCCGTTTTTAATGAAAAACTTGCTGTGGAAAAGCAACAATAATTGAAAAAATGGTAGGAGTGATAGCTATTTCGGAAATCACCACATTTCCCCATCAGACTTCTTTCAGTAGGCTTCGAACCGACGATCCCACTGACTCAGCCAGTTGCCTATGCACTGTGCTAAGTTCGCTTTGTAAATTATCGTTGCTTCTTTCCACTTTTTCATTTGGTTATGCCAACACAATCAGGTTTTTGCTAATAATTCTATTTTTAGAATGTTTAACTTTTAGGTGTGCTCGTTGTTGAATAAAAATTAATTTGAAAAAAAACCGCTGCTCGAGGACTCGACCTCGGATCACTCGATTGACATTCCAGTGTTTTGCTCAGGAGCATTGCGACTGTTGGAGCAGCGCGTTAAACTGACCTACACCCATTGACCCTGCTTCTTGTAAACGCTGACTTAAATCGATTTTCATTGAAATATGGGCAAATCCACTCACTTGTTACTAACAGCAAATCTGGTCAAGTATTTAGTAGAGTAACTTCTTTATGAAAAGACAAATGTGTTCGTACTTACATACATAAGCGGCTTGTTGATGCCTTTATTTATCAACTAAGGCGATTTGTTTCGGTAGTAAGTAAGTATTCGTTTAGTCACTAATCATAACGATAAAAAAAAAATAGCAGAGCAGTAATAATTGCAAGGTACAATGACAGTGCTTTACTTTTACCCTGCTACCTCTTCTCCATTCAAGCACTGCTCCGCATCAAGTACCCTGTGGGAAAAAATCACTAGTTGCTTACATTTAGACCCAGTACTGGATACCGATAAATTTTTTTGCATGCAAACAACTGGCGAATTTAACATGGCGCTGCCTAATTTTTTGGATAGTTCCGAACTATTCCTAAATTCTATAGTTCTAAAATCGACAGACGAAAGAAAAAAGTATCATGATTTTTCAATCTTGTTTGCTTCTTTCGTGTGTGCGATTTTAAATTATTTTGAAAGAAATGTGTTCTCAATTTGAAATTAAATTTGTTTGAATGATTGTAAGACATGTACGTTTACATACCTTTGGCTGTAGCTGAGTTTGCAGAGGTGCTTGCTGGGGGCCAATTCCTGTTCTGTGAAAATGTGAAGTGAAAACATTTTTTCATCACTTCATTACGATTCTGTTTTTAAATGGTAATACATTAATTTGTCAAAAAGTTCTTACTGTGAAAACTTTTTTCACAAAGCTTTGTGGCTGTGCAAAAGAAAAGTTGGGCATTTTTCTCAAAACCATCATCTTGCGATAAAGAGTATCATTGTCTTAAACACGCAATAATTTACCAAATAATTACTTGCTACGTGTTAATGGAAAATGCTTTAAGGATCGAGAATTCCATAAAATGATACCACGAAACGATAAGTGAAAATATTTAAATTTCATTGATACTGAATTTTTCATTTTCACTTCACCAGAATTGGGCCCCTGTTATTGGTTCGATTCCAGAAGGTGCCAAGATGTTAAGATGTTAACACAAATTGCTGTTTTGTATAACCAAGCTATGAAAAAGCAGCTGCGAAGTGCAGAATGGAAGAGTATTTGACTGAAAAAGCCGCCGAACATATATCTATGTTTCAGGCGACAAAGATCTAGTACAGAACTAGAAATTTGATTCACTAGTTCGCGGTTTCCCTGCAGGGTATTTATGTATGTATGTTAGTAAGTATGTATGTATAGTAGTTGCTTTACTGTTTTTTTTTGAAGTTTTATATGTTTCTCGGAAGTTTTTTTTTTGGTTTAAGAAGAAATTAACTTATCATGATGGCGCGACGTGGCGAACCGTAACTGGTATATGTATTTACTGAGCCTAAAAGGAAATAAATAATGTAAAAAAATAAACAAAGTTGAAATTTTGCAATTGTTTAGGGTTAGATTTTGCGCTTAAATTTGCCGTTGCTACTTTACCATTATTTTCTACTACATATTTACATTCTCGCTGATTCTCACATGAAATTGAAATAGCAAATTTTAAAACTACCACGCGCTATACAAAACAATAAAACATTACACACACACAACTCGGCAAAATGCGACCAACTCGGTTGAAAGCAAAAGAGCAGCGAAGCGTTACCAATGAGCTTCCGTTGAAACGTTCTGCGCATTCTAGCCATTTCGCGTGAGCCTACAATCACGGAGAATCCGATGGGCTCGATTTTGTTGAAATTTTTCGGGGTGTTCACATTTTTTTTGTCAATACACATATACATATATATGAAGAGTGTACATATGTAAGTAAGTATATACATATTTATGTACTTTCAATACAAGAAATACGAATATAATCATGGAAGTACATGCATGCATCGCTTAGGGGTACGAATTATTTGATACCTGTTGATTTACATTTTTTTTTTGTCACTCTCCTATGTATGTACTTACATATGTATGTAAGCACTTCTGTATTTACATAAATTTATGTACGCATGCTTTATTGTTTTACAACAATTTTAATTGCGTGTTTTGTGGCTTCTTTGCTTTGTACTGTTAATTGAGAAAGCTAAAAGTGTGTGAACATTTTTATAGCCAACTGTCTTTCCAAAAATTTTCTCATAATTTATTTTTTCAGTAGATAACTATACGGAAGTATATACATACATATGTATGTATGTATTTGTGCGGTCACCTTTATTTTGAAATTTTTATTAGAGGGAGCCATGTTTGTATATTTTACCGTTGATGCGCAGTTTTTTATTGCTTTCATTGCGGTAATTTTGGCTAGAATTTCTAATTGCAGCACAAAATGCTAATTTTAATGGTGTTTAGTTGGAACTTTTTCCACTGTAATTGCGCAATATGTTTATTCAGTGAAGTATATAAAGTGACATTAGGCTTAATGAAATATAATTGGGCAATTCTAATGCCGAATTTCTAACTAGGCATTTGAAATGACAAAAAATGTATGCCATTTCAAAAAAAGCCATATGGAAATGTACTTATTTTTTAACGTTATGACACGACAATTTCTTAATGCCCAATTTTGTCATTTGTCATTTTTGCCATTTAATGCCTAGTGGAAATCCAGCATAATGTTCGTTTATTGCTAATGACTGAACCCGAAAAACTATCAAATTAACAAAATTGCTGGTTCCAAAATTTGCACACTCCTATTAGGATTAAAATGATTCATATACACATACACTAAGAATAAAGCAACATGCTTTTTCCAAATAGTCAGTTATGGTTTTTCCATGTTAGCGACTTAAAATTTTTGAACAAAAAAAATTATTTTTTCAACAAATTGAAACACAACTTTGTTTGATCGATCAAAGAGTATTGTGGCCTAGAATATTTTATCGAGAAAAAGTTCAACTCAATAAGCTAAATATCAAAATGGAAAAATCTGTACAAATGCACAAATCGCCTGATTTGGCCTTGATCCAAAGTTAGCATTTGAAAACACACTAACATGTTGTGGCTGCAACTGAGTGTGCAGAGTTGTTTGCTACTATATATATGTTAGCTTTTACGAGGGTCCGGGTCCGAAAGTCATTCTTAATTACCATAATGCATCTGTGAAGTGCAGGGTGAAATCGTATTCAGTGCAATCGTATCAGTCTAATACATATCATATAAAATAGTATCGTCTAAAACCTTTGACCAAAGCTCAGACAAGTACCTTAGCAAAAACTTAGAATATACTCGTGAAAAGATAAAAACCAAGGTACTTATGGCTCAAATGAACATAAGAACACCGCAAGAGTGGGTTCGCTCAATTTTTCTCTAGATCGTGGTCATAAACGACGCCCTGGAGAAGATTGGAGGAAGAGGCTATCGGGTTATCGTCTACGCCGCACAGTGAGGAAAATTATAATTTTTTTTTGTGACGAAATCTAATATCTCGAGAACGAGAACAGGACGCAATAAATTTAACACTTTTTAAGATGAAAAATTCGGGAAAAAATTCCCATATAGTACATACATTTTTTTTTAACGTTCAATACATGCCGATTTCAAGTAAAAAAAAAAAATAAAGAAATTCAAAAGTTTTACTGTTAACTTTTTAAAGTTCAACGAAATTTGTTATTCAAAAATAACCTTCAAAATAAAATCTTTGTCTTGTGTTCTAAAAACAGCATGTGATGAACTTAAAAAAAATTTAATACCCATTTTGCGTCCATAATTTAATAAATTAGTATATTCACATGAATTCAAGTTTAAAGCGGCTTTGAGGTCTCTGAATTCGAGTCTGAAGTAAAAAAAAAAAAAAAAAAAATGGCCGATCCAATATGGCGCCTGAAATTAAAAGAAATTTCTTGAATTTGAAAAATAATTATTAAATTCACGTAAAATCTATTTGTATTTAAAATTCTTAAATAAAAATGCTATTGAATTATAATATAATCATGTTTACGTGTACACGAAATAGGTTGCAAAAAATTAAAAAAAATCATCTTCAGAAAAACTTTCAATATTATATGGTACGAAATCGCCTCCTAACCAAAAGGTCGAACATGTTCGGATTCAATATTTAGTATTATATTGTTTAATATAATTATCTTGAAATAAACATAAATAAACCTGAAGAAAATGACTTATTTATAACCAGGGCACGGATTTTATGGAAATTGCCTTTTTTTCTGCTAAAGAGATTGAGTATATTCGATTAAGAATGTCCACGATTAAGCTCTCCCTGATTCCATATATATACATATGTGATGTTGCCTTTTTTTGCCTATTGTACCTTTAAAAAAGTGATTAGGGAAAAAGGCCTTATTCCTGATAATATAAAAGTTTCAAACGTTCCATATTTAAATTGGGCGCCACTTGTATCAACTCACGTCGCGCGCACGTTTAGTATATCCAAGGCTGTGTTGAAGCCTGTTCTGTTACAAAAAAATTAAGTTGATAATGAAGAAAATCGATGGATAAATAAAGAAGTAATGAGTGGTCATATGAAAATGCGCAAAGATTTTTCGTATGAAAAATTAGCAGGAAAGAATGTTACTCATACGCCATGTACACCTGAAAATATCACGAAAACTCATCCATAGAATAAAAAATTAACTCGATTTTCGCAATCACCAAGCAATTCTATATAGGAATTGGATATGCAGTGGCGTCCCCTGAGCATTTTTCCTATAAACCAGTGTTGTTTTTAAGTTTTTGTTTTTTTTGTGCCTTCTTTTGCTTTTTTTGCTATTTCTAGTGCCTTTTCCTGCCTCATTCGTTATTTTATTTTGCCTTTTTTATAGCTTTTTAAGTCCTAACAATCCGTTCTCGTTTTCTTTTAACTGAAAAATTGAAAAATTCTCTTTAATATTTCACTAAATACTAATCAGTTGAACATATTAAACATCTTTAAAATTAAAGCTTATATAACACGTGTCTCATAAGTTTTGGCACAAAATGCATCGTCCACCCCTTCCACAATAACCATGGTATTTTAAAATGCGTTTTCATAGTAAGTTACTAAGTTTATTGTCTACTAAAAATTATTTTTATACCACACTATATGGACCATTATCCTCGATTTTTCTAAGGATGTATGGAACTTTCTTTATCATGTTCTGGCAGACCGATTTATCCATTTCCCTTATCTTTCGCGTAATCCTTCCAATCAACTGTTGCTCATTTTTAGCCTCCCAGCCTTTGTCATACACCATACGCTTAAGTATTGCCCAGAAGTCTTCGATTGGACGTGCCTTTGGGATATTCGGAGGGTTGTCCTTTTTCGGTACAAAAGGTATATTGTTTTCTGTGAGCCAATCCAATGTTTTTTTAGCGTAATGGCTACTTGCCAAGTCCGGCCAAAACATGATTTTGTCGCGAGCATGATTGTTTTCTATGAAACGCTTCAACTTGGTTAAACATTGGTTAATGTAAGTGTCAGAATTGATCGCTGCAGCATCACTTGGGCGGATTAACGGCACTGAAACACCTTTTGATGAAATGGCGGCCCACACCAACACTTTTGGTTCAAATTTTGATTTGGCGGCATATTTCACCTTAGCTGGAGTCAATTCAATGTTATCAGTGTAGAAACCATCATTCCCGCTTATTTCATGATGCGAAAAAGTGAAGTAAGATGCATCGTCTAAAATTATGAATTTTCCATTCACAAAGTGCTTGTTGCGTAGTGCCCGACAACATTTTGGTATTATTTCGAGCTGCCTGGCTGAATATTTGGGTGCACGCTTACGTTTCCGGTAAAACACATTATGCTTGGTCAAAACACGATGGACCGTGGATTCGGAAACGTCAAATTTTCGCGATAATCGTCTCGTGGATTGACCAACGTTGTTTTTGGCCCTAGTTATCAAACTTTTTACGAGTTGGTTAGTTAGTTTTGGCGGACGACCACATTTTTTCTTATTTTCCTGTTCCTTACCACCGCGACAATCTTTTAGAACCCGAAAAATAGTTCGGCGTGATATTGGCTTATCTGTGAATACTTGCAGAATTTCCTTTGAACTTAGTCTGCCGAAAAGATTTTCAGCGGACTTTCGAAATTCTAGTTTGTACGCCATTATTATTGAGACAATTTAAAATTATGAGTTTGGCAGTAGCCTCTATGTAACAGTAAATACATTGAAAACGTTGAATATAATTTTTTCCCCCATTTAGGCAGTAACGGAATGCAACAGTTTTGTGCCAAAACTTATGGGACATATGTTAGAACTGACCTGTAGAAGAAAACCCCATTTTAAAAAATGAAAACCGATCGCCCTATGGCCTTTGTCGTTCTTTTACACTTTAGCATTACATTTTTACTTTTCAGAGCGATGCGTCAACCAACACTTTCACGCTAATCATAGGAAAAGGTCGGGATCTGTCTTGGACATATTTCGAGAGCTGAAACATCATCAAACCCAGAGAATAAAACCCCAAAATCTATATGTACTTTATTTTTCGGTTTATGGGCACGAACTGGGGACCAAACATCACTGTGCGACGAGAGTACAGCAAGAACATCTTTATGGAACTTTACACAATTTCGATGGATATTGTTTTCAGGTCAAAAAAGGGAAAAATGTAAATACTTCTCCAAAGTCAATGTAATTATTTAATTTAACGCAGTATTTTTTCTGAAGTCTCCATCTCAAAAGCTTAAAAACACAGTTGAATTTATTTCGCTGGCTCGAGATATTATGAGTACGTAAACTTGGTCATATATATGCAGTGTTGCCAGAAATAAATATCTATTTAAGGCTAGTATCTCAAAAAAAGGTATAGAAAGGGCTGAATAAAAAATTTTAGCGCTAAGGGATAGTTCCATTATTCATCGATTTAACGATTATTTATTTATTTTAGAAGGAATTTCCAATTTTTTTTGTTTAGGTACCTAGGCAGGTACTGTATTCATTCTAAACAAACATTCTAAGCTTAAAACTCGTAAAAAGAAAATATATAAAATAGATGCATTACGAATTCATTAACTACACTAGTTTACACAAAGAAAGGACTTCACAAAAAGTGTTATTTTTGACTTATTTAGTGCCGCTAAACATGAAAATGAGTCTCATTTATTTTATCAAAGAAGTGTTTTCGAGATATAGGCAAAAATCTGTTTTTGAGTTTCAGGCGCTTAAATTCGAAAGGTAAGGAAATTTTCAAGCATTTACGAAAATTGTTCATTTTTATTCATTCCTTTTAGTTGATAAACTTTATAAAAAAAAATTAAAAAATTAGGACAAAGGACAATTTTATAACGAAAGTGTGAAGCACAACGCACAAATCACACAAAAAATGTTAAACTTTTGACAAAATTTAATTAAAGCATCCAATTTAAATTTTTGCTACAATCACTTTTTCAATTGAAAATTTGTTTTTCCACACAAACAGCAGAAGTGTTTAAAATTGAGTTAAGATTTTTGGAGCCTCAAAGGGCTATTTTAAATTTAAAAGGACCAAGAAAAGGTAGGCGCTAAAAGCAATTTTCTGGGGAAATTTAAAATAAAAAAGATAAATCTAGCCCCAAAAGCACCAAAATTGCAAAAGGCGAATTTCGGGAAGACCAAGTAGATAAGGACTTGCACGATGAAGAAACGACTGCCGCTATAGTTAGACTAGAAAAACGGAGTTCATCATACAATAAAATGTTGTTTTCGAAGAATTTCTTGGATTTTACCACAGCGTTATTAGAATAAAAGTTAGCAAATTGAGAATAAATTCACATAAATTCACATACATTTATGTATGTACGTAAGTAGGTATGTACATTAGACTGCATCACCAAAAATGTTGCGGTTTTTCCACCAGGATTACGAAATTTATTATATTTGAAGACGTCCACCAACATATTTCGGAAAAACATTAAGATTTAAGCGAGCTGGACCGATTTGAAAATATCTCCAAAAAAAGGAGTTTTTTTATGAATAAAAATAGTTTCGGTCCAGCTCACGTAAATGTTAATATTTTTCCGAAATATTTTGGTGGAAGTCTTAAAATATAATAGATTTTATAATTCCAATGGAAAAATAGTACCAATTTTTTGTTTTGTATGGGGTGTGATGCAGTCTAACGTACATAATATTGTCTTTTATTGCACCTTCTTTAGAAACGGTGGCATATGTGTGTAAAATTAACTATTCCAGTTCTACGAATCATTCAGAGTTACTCACGCATATCTATTATGGAGTAGCAACATCTTCACCGTCCCTAATCAAAGAAAAAAAAAAGAACTAAGATTTGCATCTCAATTAAAAGAAAAGAATAGTTTTCTTTATGATTTCCATAATTTTCATACTTGTGAGCGAACTATAATACATACATACATATGTAGCGTAGTGTACAGATAGGCAAGTTGCTTTTACCACAGCGGGCAATGTGGCACAGGTGTCTTTCAGGTGCAGTCGAAACAAATAAGAGTTGAGCGCTCTCACGCGCTTTAAAATAAATAAAGAATGGAAAAATGCAATCGCATAAAATGAACTGAGGAAGAGTTCCGAGTAGATATGTATGTATTACTTATGTACCATGACAGGATAATGGAGGATAGAAGACTATTAACATTAGCATGCTCTATAAGTAGCAGAATGTGTTTGATAATAGCATTAGCATATCGGTGAATGGTAGGTTAATTTATTTAACATAGTTGAATGGCAATGTGTAGAGTTCAACGCGTCAATTACTACAGAGAAGAGGTGTATTGGCATCGTTCACATTTTACATTACTGAACATAGTATAAAAACACACCTTCCGTGAAATCTCAAATTATTTGGTTTTATCGTTATATCTCAAAATTAATACATCCCGTATTTTAAAGAAAATAATAAAATACATTTAGATTTGTGACGTGCGCCTTAATGTGGCCACACAAAGGAGAGCGAGCGACAGTTTTACGCCGACTCCGAACGGCAATTGTATTGTCATAGGGAGCTGTTTTTTATGGCAAAAACACATTCGGAGGTTTGCCATTGTTGCCCTAATATACATACACTGAGGGAAATATTGCATAGTAAAAATAAATAATTTATATTTGATTATCGTCAAAAATTTTCGTATTTAAAAATAAGTACCAGGTTGACCAAGATTTGAGCGGAGTGCATATATGTACTTTTTAAAGTTTTCAAGGTTTGGGTATCAAATACTGGTCATTTGGACAGCTTTAAAAAAATAGTTTGGAAAAAAATAAAAAAAAATGGATTTTGATATCTATAAAGTAAGCAAATTTCTTACTTTAAAATTTAGATGGCAACCCCATTTAGAAATACGCTGGAATGAATAGCACATATCTTGAGCGCATATGTACTCTGTCTACATGCAAAAAAACAATGCCGATTGAAATTGACAAAATAAAAATTTGTATTACAAAGAAGCGTGGCAAACCTGATCGGAAAATATTTTCGGACCAAAGCTCTCATCAATACCTTTCATTTAATATCCATATTGTAAATATTATATGCAAAGTGCTGAAAATTAGTACGTGAAGTAGAATTGTGGTAAAAAAATAATATTATTATGAAACTTTTGGAAAATAGGCATTACGCCGCCGACTTATGATGAAATGCTGTTTCTCAATAGCCGCTTTACCAATCTTTGACTAACTTGGTACGAGCCTTGAGAAGGGTATATAGCTAAGAAATTTGTAGAAAATCTTTGCAATCGAGCAATAACCATGCCCACCTTCCATATAACTGTAATTTACAGAAACACAAAAACTGCGATAAATAAGTAACTACTGGAGCTAATTCACTTAAAATCGATGATTGCAATAACAACTAGGAAGCAAATTAGAATATTATAAATCTTTGGACATTGGGCGTGGCGCCGCCCACTTATGACCATACACGTGTATCTCGGTATCGGATTTATGAATTTCTACCAAACTCGGCGTTTAAAATTATTCAAATCGGACTAAAATTACACCCGCTTCCCGAAAAACTCCGATATTTCAATAACAATAATCTCCTAACAATAAATAAGACTGCTATAGACTTTTAGGAATTGGGCGTGACACCGCCCACTTTGTGTCTACAAAAGTGTATCTCGGTAACCACTTAATCGATTTGTTCCTAACTAGGTTCAATTATATCATTAAGTCTAACTTTGCATATTATCGAAAACGTTTGAAATCGGGTAAACATGCCTACTTATCATGCAAAGCTGGTTCGAAGAAAGTTGTAACGAAGATATTTGATATCTGCGCCGGGTATACAAAGTTCGGTTTTGCACGAACTTACTTTCTTCTTCTTTTTTACTTGTTTTATTTGTTTTTGTTTTTTTTTTGTTGTATTTTAAAAAGAAAAAAAAATTATCTCACTTGTTTTTTAAGGTATTTAAGTATTTAGTTATTTCCATATGAAACTAATTTATATTTGAATTGAAATAATTTACTTACTTTACTTTAACCATCTCAAGCGGATTCGAAACTGCGATCTCAGAATGGAGAAAATGAGCAACACCTTCCACAAAAAAAAAATTAACAAAAAATCGACGGTAATTCCTAGCTACTCAAAATAAACACTTTGAATGGGCTACAAAACTGCATGCTCAGAATGTTTCTAAGAAATCTAATTAAAAATCTCTAAATTTTGATTTTGATTTGTCCAACTAAGCTAATTTTTGTACAACGTTTGAAATTTTGACTTAAATGGGCTTTGTTAGATAACGAGCTACATTTTCATTAAAAATAATGAACATTAAATAATCGAAAGGGGAAAAGCCGAAGTAAGCTAAATTGTATCTTTCCTATTTATATTTTCGCCACTGTATCTATAGCTTATATCTTTCATATTCATGAATTTTTTGAGGGAAGCCGTTTTATTTTTTATAATTTCACTAAATTCAAGTTAGAATCGTTTCATGATAAAATCAGAACTTAATTAATGATTATAAAAACCTTAAAAAATTATACGTTCCCGACTTTTAAAAAATATTAAACGGGACAATTTTCTCAAAATCGGTACTGTTCCGCCAAAATCGGTACGAATGGTCACCGTACATATAGCACTCTACTTTATGCGTAGGTCTGCAATGAACACAGCACTTTTTCTCAAATTTTTAGATATGTAGTATGTTTTTGTTTAATTTGAGAAGCAGCGATTTCTCGTTTCTTGAGACTTTTTTCGACAAAGCGATAAGACCTCACGAAAAACTGCAAACAGATTCGAAATCAACGTGAGAAAAGTACCTATATTTCATTTCGACTCTTTGGGAAGGGTTTTCGAAATTTAAAGAATAAAAAGAAGCCATGCTTGATGGCCTCACGAGAAAATGGTCACACTACTAACTGGAGTATATCAACTATAGGTATATAGTGCACACTAAAAGCATTAGCTGAAGAAAATAGAATAGGTACGAGTACTATACATATTCCAACAGCAATAAAATTAAGCAACATACCACACAAACAATGTGGCAGTGTTGCAGCAGCATGATGACTGCACGCTACTAGTATGGTTTTTATGCTAGCCTATTTTATGCTAAATTACTCGGTTCTTCACCTGTCGGCTTTAATGTGCGTACTCATTTAAATATGTATGCATGTAATGTGCATGTGCATGTGCAAACAAAATACAAACAAACTTTACGATTGTAACTTTGTTCGTCCCGTACCGCCAGTTCGTCAGTCTTATCTCTTCCTAACAGAAACGCTGCAAAAAAGGGGTTGGCTGCACAGCAAGGGGTCTCGCAGACGAAGGCCCGCATTGTATACTTTTCAATTTACAGCACTTGCAGCACAACGTGCCATGGCATTTGCGGCAGCGAAGATAATTCGGAGTGGAACTATTATCAAATATGGCATCTTGTTGTTGCAGTGAATATGCAAATGTTCATTTTGTTTGCTTTTAATTTTTGTTCCTCTAATGAATGAGAATGATGTGGCAAATTTAGCGTACAGAGACTGTAGTTAGTTAGCAACAACGCAGACACATTTAACTAGTTGCCGTTATATGCAGAAGTTGGCGTTGGCTTACTGTCCGTTGTTTATGTCTGCCACCGTTTGTTATTTTAATTTGGTTATCAGCTCATTTAAATATGTAGATTGCAACTACGCCTTTATAGTATATGTAGTAACGTGTGCATGCGAGGAGGGTGAAGCGGTGAGAAAACTACATTTTTGGTTATAATAGTTGTCAGGGTTTCATTAATTGTAAGCCATTGAGTAATGCGTGAGAAAATTAGGAAATTTTTAAGCGCTTCACTGAAAATGAAATAAAATATGTATATTACATGATATGCTATACATGAATACATACATACATATATCTGAGCTATTAAAAATTAAAAAATGGAATTGAAAATATTACATCGAGCCCTAACCGCGTAAAAGATGTGCGCGAAATTTTCAAAAAAAAATTTTATTTTCGATACAGAAATGCATCTGGATGCTCTACGAACATTTCTGTATCAAAAAAGTAAGTTTTGAACAAAATCTCGCTTACATATTTTTGGCGGTTAGGGCTCGATGTCGGTATGAGTTGCAAAAAATTCCATATAAAGTTACGAAAGGAATGATAATTCTCGAAACGGCCAAGGTCTTTATTAATAAGTTTTTGTAAAAAGTGTTCGGAAGTTACGGGCTTGATTTTTAATTAGGTGTCTTAGGTCGACTTAAGCCATTACTGATATATAACACGGCACTATGGGTAGATTATTTAACACAACATAATTTTTTTTTTATCGATTGGAATTCCATTTCCCACATTTTTGCAAAAAAAAAACCTTAACCCTTGACGACCGATGGGTCATAAGGTGTCACTTTTTAATTTGTGGTTTTATTGAAAAAGTATGAATGCAGTTTTTTTTAGGTAATATTTATATTGACGAAAAAAGTTCCACCTAGTTACAAATTCAATTTATAGAGTGCCTAATTAAAAAAAAAACATTGCCAATTTATATTAATTTCAATTAAAAACCTGAATGCTTTGAATTTCCTAATTTGTCTGCTGAAAAGTTAAAAGGAGTTTTGCAGAAACAACATTGTAAACAGCATTTAGATTCCTCTTTATTGAGTTCTCCCCGCCAAATGGTTCACTACTGATAGTATAAAAAATACCAACAAAAATAGTAATTTTCTCATAAAATAAAAAAAAACGCAACATGAAATTGACAAATTAAATTCAAAATTTTATATTTTACACATTTTTGATAGTCTTAATACATTTCATTTAATTTCATTTCATTTATTAAGTCCATGGTTACAAAAACCTTACAGACTAGAATACAAAAATGATCTTAATACTACAGATTAGAAACTAAAACAAAAAGGAAGATTAAAAATAATGAGATAGGATCCTAGATTTAAACATTGATCTGGGTATCGCAAAATCAAGATCAAGTTAAGAGCATATTCAAATATCCTTTTTAAGAGAAAGGAATTAATTAAAGGGCATATCAGCAGTACTTAGGTATGTATTTTTCATACCAAAGAAATTTCTATAAAAGAGAACAGTAATAGATCTTTAAGGTTTATCTCTATATTTTAGGCATTTTTTTAGATAATTACTAGCATAAATATTAATGTTCGAAAATAGTTAAAAAACAGAACGCAAAATCGATTCCAATATTTCACTCACAGACAACGACTTTTACCACCTGCTAACAAAAACAGAAGACACCGTTGTTTGGTTTGAAGTTTCGTTTATCAAATAGCAAGGACAAAAAGTATGCTTTTGTAAGTTCGAAGAACGACTTTTGGCCACATAAACTGAACAAATTAAGTACCTATAGTGCACAGATATGCACACATTTGTATAAGTAAAGTACTGGAACCACACGATAAAGAAAGGGCGGCATGCCTACCGACAATGCAGCTCGTGTGCAGTGCTCTTCATAAAGTGGTCAGTACCGTTGAAAAATCACTCGAATTTAAGCAATAAACCTTATATAGCTTATTTTAAGATAGAACCAGTTAGTAGGGAACAGAATAGACACGGCATCCAACAATTTATAGTGGCAAGGATCAAATCAATACTCCAGAGCAGATTAATCAAGGAAACTGTAGGTACGGGGTCTGCAAATAAGGGAAATGGGTAATATTTATAAGTGGAAAAGGCGGAATGGGCTAGGAGTTAACCCTTCTCCTCCCAATATGCTATTTTACAACGCTGGATGGGAATGACTTGAACCTTTCACCTGAGGCTTAGTATGTAGGTATTATTCTTGCCACGGTTTGAGCCATCAGCATTCCAGTATTTTATTAAATCAATTTTCAGTAAAAAGGTAAAAAGCGGATGACACAAAGCGAAAATATCAAAGATAATGGTATAAAACCGGAAGAAATAGAAAGTGTGGAACAATAGTTTTGTTCCTCAACTTTTCTGGATAAAACTTGTAAAACTGCCAAATACACCATAGATGCCAATTTTTTTTTATATAGCTGTTCTTTATTTTTTTAGAAGTCCCTTAAATAGTGCCACTATCTATAGTTGGTGAGTCCTGTAAGCTCATTTACAAGGAAAAATACACGTAAACATAATGAAAGCGAGACCATAATGGGCTCAATGAAGGATACAAGGTCAGAAGAATCTGCACCTATTTGCTATGAATAATTCGTGAAACTGCACAAAGGAGAAAAGGTGTGATTTTTGCTATATCAATTTAATGACTATTAAGTAAACTATTAAATTTATTATTACCCGTTAGCGCCCATTATAATCAAAACGTACTAACTAATTATTGAGATGGCTCTTAATCTTTGTCTTATAGTGATGTCAACTGTGTATCGTATAATTTTTTATCATTCTAACTTCCAAGTTTTTATTAGATTAGAATAAAAACCTTAAAGAGTTAAAAAGTCAATTCATTTTCTTACAAAAAAAAAAGCATTCCCATATAATTAAAACCCACTAGAAAAGATGAAAGACCACAAAATATATTGCATACACATTAAGTTGCAACAAATGTGCCATTATCACGCCCTGTTGCGCAATTTTTTGTGTGTTTACAAATAAACCCACATGCAATCATATGTATGTGTGTGTGTGCATACAACGGTTCGGACCACAAGAAAAGCCGATTAAGTGCATCATCAGTTTCATCTGTCAAAACAAACACCGCATGGATGTGCAAGAATAGACGGTGGCAAAAACGTTCGGTTGGACAGACTAGTTGCCCACTGAGCTTGTAAGCTGTAGCCTCTGCGGCTGACATAATGTATATATGGGCAAATCTCCGGCGTCGTGCGATTCAACACTTAAACAAACGTAAATTTTTAAATTGCACGCACGCAAATAAATTATACACCAAATTGTTTGAAATCCATTGAGCAAACATTCAATTCTTGTGTGATTATTTTTTCTCAAATTCTTAAAGAGTTTTAAGTACAAAACGATAATTTTTGAAAACTTGTTAACCATACTTCTAGAGGGCGTGGTTTTTGTGCGATTTCAAAAATTTTCAAGACAGTATTTAAGAAGGTCAGGCGCAATGTGTATATCAAATTTGGTAAAGACTGGTGAAGTGGTTTTCGAGATACAAATATTTGACGGAAGTGGGCGGGCCACGCTCTGTTTCCAAAAAATTGTTCGAAAAACTAATTTTCGTTTGAGATCCATTGCAAATATCCTTTTTGGGTAAATAATTAAAAATTCGTTAACCGTACTGCCCAAAGATCTGAAAATCCTTTACATACACACATATAAATTTATGGCCGTATTTTAGACAGAAACTATTTTATGTATTTAGCTTTTTCAACGAATTTTATGAAGAATCTTATATAATAATCACGCTTAATGCCAACCTCTTATGTTTTAGTCTGTCAGCGTGCCATCAAAAAAGAGCAAAGTTGGAGCCATTCTCGCAAAGGTCTATTCAGACAATATTTGTTATATTTTCTCTATTTTCAAAGACACACAACTAAAAAAAGTCCTATTTTAATCTCTAATGTGTAAATAATATATGTACATATAATAAAATAAGAACAATTTAGTAATCGCTGAAAGTGCAAAATGGAAAATGACTTAAAATATTACTTTTTTGATAATTACGAGTGACAGATTTCAAATTGTTACAGTTTACTTCCAATAAGGAGCACATATTTTTCACAACGCCTAATACATTTTCCAATATTACATTTACTATTTGCCATGATTTTTGAATGTCTCCGGTTTGCGCTGAAAAAGTTATACTCAAAAAACGTACAAAAGTTACCCAAAGTGACGCGTCAAAATTGGATTTTATTTATCTTGATTGTTTATATAATAAAAAAAAAATAAGTTACAGGACCTTATCACATTTGTTCTTAGAATGGCCCAAGTTTTTTATAAAAACTAAAATTACATTAATAAAGTTAATTTAAAGGTGAGTGATACAAAAGCACACGGTTCCGGAGATTTGCCCATTTATATACATACACATAAACATACACACATATGTATATACCATACACTCTTTTTTCCACTACTGCGGACTATCTTCTCCCGTATTTCCATGGCAATTTGGACTGAAGAGGAAAAAGCTGCTACTTGCAGTTGATGCTGACAGGTGAATCTCTACTTCTCCAGCGCATGTGCATTTGTGTAGTTGTGTGATTCTATTGAATAATAAAGTTACTACTGTTTGCGATTGAGATAGTGAGTTGGCGTTGATGGCACTTGCTGTTTCGTTGTTATCGATGGGAGTTCTTCACAATGTTGCGCACGTTGCTAGCGGGCAGAATGTTGCGATTTAGCTGGATGATTTATGCGTACGCGCATACAATGTGTGTAGCAAATGATGTGTGCATACATATGCGTACCCAAAAGACAATAGAGGGGCGCGTATTATCTGCCTGAGTTTGCACTATTACTTCATAGATATGCATATTATGTAGTTGCAAGTTGATTCATTGTATTGTTTATAGAGTTGTAGATGATTTCACAAATTAACTCATCTCGAGTTCGTATCTTAAGTCTTTTGATTTTGCTTAGTCAGTTGAATAGTCATTGAGTTTGCTCTTTATGTCTTTGCATATTATAGTTAGTAAAAAAATTGCGATAAATGCGCTTCAAAAAGCACAATGCGGCACAAGTAACTGTTAAGCTCGCTAATATAATTTATGTAAATGGCAAAACATTAAGGCTTCTCGAACTCCCTTAGGCGAAACAAATACCCGTTGTATAAAAGCAATCGCTTCCACCTCCCAAATTATGCATTGCGTGCTCTACATAGTGTGCACCTTTAACAAGCGTACGACATTACTGTTCTATGCTAATCATACAATAGCATTTGATTCGTGGTTAATATGCTTGCAACCGGTCTGTTACGTAGCAAATGCTCTTCTTATAGAAAATTGCAGCCTTTCAAATTGCCCGCTGAGACTTGAGTAGAAAATAAATGGTTTTAACTACGACGCATACTTCAGAAGACAAAAATATATATCAAAATATGAAAATGGTGGAAATGTGGTGACTGCGCATGCGCAACCACCGACACAGCGTCTCGCTTGCTGATTACAATAATAATAATGACGACGTTTACAAGTGCTTTGCACTTAGTAAGTATCTAAAGAATAATATGAGAAAAGTTGGCAACGAGGAAGGCAATTTAAAGTGGCTTATGACTTGATTGCCAAATAGTGAGAATTTTATAAAAATTGGTGCGATAGAGTCGGCGTAGGATTTTTTTCGAAGGGCGATTTTTGATATTTAAGCATTGATTTCGACTAAGTGACTGTGGAAAAACTTCACCGAATCGCCAACACTTCTTCCATAGTTCACCAGTGCAGAAGGAAATGGATTTTTAAGCTCTTCAATGCGAACAATTTTTCCAGAATATGAATGCCAATTTAGGTACAAATAGAGATAGAATTCGATACTGTGTTCGAATATTGAAATAAATAATTTTACATAAATTCTATACCTACCACCCAGTGGCGCGTAAGATGGGATTATGTATATTAATCAAAAAAATCATACCTTATAATCTACTTACACAATTCAGCGATGAATATTCGGTGTGCATCGGTGTGATTCTCTACATAAAAGCTGTGGCTGGTATCGGCATATATAGCACACGATCGTCAAGACCATCCCGCCCCTCTTCCGTTCGATTATCATACGTGGTGAAAGGGCCAATTCAAGAATTTTCCCATTGTGGTAGCAGCCAATGAACAGCCTCCTAAATTATTCCCGATGAGTTAAGCTACAGGCTGTTAGGTGGCCTTCATCGCCTCCTGCACAACAATACTTCCTAAGGGAAAGAGGAAGCCACGCTGGTGGACTAATGAAATCGCCTGGTAGCAGCTTAAAAAAGCAATTGTTCCTGGTCTGCCTATAAAGGAAGTCAATTGATGACATCAAAAAGCCCAAAGGGGCTTCTGGAAGAAAGCAAAGACAATCGCTTGAGTTGCGACTGGAGGTAAAATTCCATTGAAATGATAGAAATACTAAAGTTAGGCGGAAAAACCACGTAGGGAAAAAGAATATTTTTTATTTGATTATCATTTAAAAATGTTCGTGTTTAAAAATGCCCACATCTGCGTATAAATATGTCATACAAAAATTTAGCAGATACTAGAGTAAATATACACTGAGCGGGAAAAAAGTAAAATCAAATAAAAACGTATTTAAACCAAATGAAAAGTCGTTCAAAATGTACGTATGTATAATGGAAATATTCAATTTGGCATTTTTCACTTCATGGGTGCTTTTTCATAATTAAAAAAGTGTATGTATACCAAGCATGCACAGCGGTGACAACACGCACATACATAAATAGTACATGTTTATCTGTTCAAATGCACTAATCACATTTTAAAATGCACTTATATGTGTGGCTTTAGCTGAGTGCGCAAATATGCTTGATACAATTGGTTGTTGGTAACACTGTCCAGGTTCAAATCTCATTAGGCGGAACATAAATTTTTAATTTTTTTTAGGTTTTTCTTAATTACGAAAAAGCATCTTTGAAGTGAAAAACGAGACAAATTAAAATGTTTATACTCAAATTTATTACGAGTTGGGCCTCTGCTCTTTAAAATGCGTATTTTTTAAATTTAGCAAGTTCTTTTTAAACCTAAATTTCTTTTCCCTCGGCGTACTAAGTGTACATTTTCGGGTTGACTGGTCCATTAGGTCCTTCCACGGACCATAGCAAATGTACTGTTTCTTCGAAAGGGAGGAAGACCCTCTCATGTATAGTCAAACTTTCGACTGTTAAGCCTTCTTATTCAAAGCGCTGGAAAGCCTAATTGATATACGAATCAGGCAGAAAATTGATACGAATAAATTCTACTGCTGTCAGCAAGGCAAGTCTGTCGACAAAGATTGACACCAAATTTAAATATCGTTAACTTCCTAATTGGAGTGGGGTTCGATTTGCCCCTTATAGAGTTTGTTCGTAGGCACTAAGTTGAAAGAACGACATAATCAAAAATGGATGAAGTGTCTGCAACCGGATGAGCAACTTGAGGCAACTCGGAGGGCGGTTTTATCTCCCCACTCCTATGGAATCCGCTATTACAGGTGCGAGATAGAGGCTCTGATGGCTTCGCTCTGACAGTAATGAGAAGGGAGAGATTTTATGCGTTCTAGTGGAACCCTGGTATAGGGCAACTGGCCTAGAAGTCAGCCCGTCACCATCGGTTGTGGTTCCTTTTTATAAGCTGCAGCTTGCTTCCTTAAGTAAAACATGGCACACTGACTCTCTCGAGGAAAGTAAATATTTGGGCGCCATTACGGACAGAAAGCTAACCTGATAGCGCAATGGAGAGGAACGCACCAGGAAGGCAATAACTGCACCTGAACATCAGCTACAGGTTAAAAATGGGGAGTAAAGCTTTACATTGTTCACTGGATGTACAGAGTGATTGTATGTTCCGTTTTTTTTTTTATGGCATTGTTCGCCGCCGGTGTTGTGTAGTGCTTAGCAGTGCCCGCTACAATTCCGGAGGGTCTGAGTTCAAGCCCGACTCAACCCAACGTCAAGGCTTCCGCTACAAATCGGAGGAGAAACTCGGCCAAACACTAACATATGTGTAAGCGCCAATCTATTGTGGCCTGGTTGCCGTCCCTAGATATGTCCACAATAAGAAATAAGTTAGCCAAGTTGCAAAGGGTCGCGTACATGATGATCAAAGTGTTCTTTTTTGTAACTGTAAACTTGTATAGGAAACTGCAGTCAAGCTGTAACGGTATAAGAATAAACACGTTGACCAAATTTAGTGATACCGGGTCTGATCCTGCGGTCATCCACACGGATGGCAGAAAGTTAGACCTCCAAGTAGGAAATTGCGTTTATTCGCAAAAGCTCTCAATCACTTACGCAGCATTTTTCAAACTGAACTAACAGCAATGAACAAAGCTGGGTGTCCAGACCAAATGGTGTACCGGGTAACTGTATGCCAGATGATATGGAAAGGAAGAGGACCTCCTTGTCTGCAAGCAATGCCGCTACCAGCGAGCGTACCCCCGCTTTAAACTTCCAAACGCTGCAGAAGTGAGGAATGAGGCGTCCAACGATGTATTTTTTTATATTTATTTCAAGTCTTTGTTGCAAAATCAGCAACAGTTGGCAGCCCTGCTTGCCGACTTACCAATTTTGTGTGCTCTATGGCAAATTCCAATTATTACACCTGCTTGCGCGCACGCCAACCTTAATTATAAATTCCTATTTCTTTTATTACAGCTGCATACAATTATCTTTCTTTCTTCCTCTATTCGCAGTATCTAAAATCTTCTGCCATTTTGATTTGCTAATACAATATATTCAAGTAAGCAGGTAAGCACAAAAAAAAAAAACAGTTGGCACACGCACGTTTAGGTTAATTTAGTGCAGATTGTAAGCAAATGAACGCACTAAAGCGAAGATCCTGTCTCTCTATGGGCGCAGATCAGTGAACCTTTCAGGTGGCGTACCTGGTTAATTCCGCTGATGCTTTTCTTGCTTTGCCGCCAAGGCATAATTTATCTTGTCATATTGCTCATACATATATAAATATATACATAACTTTGTTGCTATGAATTACATAAGTGGAGTAGAATTGTAGAAGAGGGTACACATACATACATAGCTATGAAGTACATGGAAATATGTAGGCATCTGTAGATAAGAATGCTGTACCTCATCGATGGGCGCTGACGATCTTAAATGAACTACAGTTTTATTCTCACTTCATCACGGTTCATTTCGCTATTGTGGCTTGAGGCAAGCTGTAGACGCGATCATTGCTGTTCAAAAGTGATCATTCTAGTTCATCAATGATTCCTGATCGTGGCCTTATACGGCGCATTATCAGCAACAGCCCCAACTGCCACATCTCTCTTGCCAAGGCGTCGTAGAAAAAGTCATCATAAATTCTGCAAAAAAATATCATTTATGTAGATGTATGTATGTATGTATGTATTTATGTATATAGTAGCCTCATTCCATTCAGTATTGCTGACCAATGCTTAGAACTTCTTTGCTTTCTGCCACATCTATTCAATGGTGCTATGTGCAGTGATCACAGCTTCTTCAAGTTGGTTTTTGCAGCCAATCGCTGCAATTCAATTTATGCCTCATTGCTACCATTCATATTTATGCTATAATAAAAATCATTCAGTGGCAGATCTAGCAATGAAAATATGTAACAAGAAATCAATCACCAGCGTTGATCTATGCGCAAGCGTTCGCAGTGTTGCAAACAGCTGTCAGCATCGGCATTACTGCCTAAAATAAATGTGCATTTGGACCAGAGGTGGGCACACAGCTAGATACATAGAGGTGTGTGTGTGTGTTTGTGCTGACATCCACTGCTAAGGTGTGAGTTTATTCACTTACATAGATGAAAATGTGATCAATGAAGCAATAAAGCGATCGTTCGGTGAATCGAATGGCAGAACCAGATCAGCAGCGTTGCCGCGCTCCGAGCAAGAGCAAGTTCACGCACTTGCAGCAGCAAACGCAGCAGTGGCAGCAGTGGCAGTGGCATAAGGAACACCATAAGCAGCAACATAACTCAGTGATAGAATACGCTGCCAACCTGCCACTGCTAGCTATTTATTCCTTTGTTCTTATTTTTATTATTTATTATTGCTGGCATATTGCATTTTTTCTATTATTTCCCTGCCGCATCGGAAATTGATTTATTTATTGGTAAATGAGCACTTTGTTGCACCACAGCCGCATAACTCACATGCTCCATTGCAGCATGCCACTGCAGTCAGCATCCTCTCATGCATGTTACGTGTGTTGTTGTGTTGCTCTGTGTCCAGATGATGGTGGCAAGCTTCAGTCAGTTTGCACATTTCTTCCTCAGTGATCTTGATTCTTGCTTGGTGGTTGCTTCCCGGCATGCACCACAATCGATAATTGAGTTGTTATTGCATTTTAATTGAGCATCGAATTGCATTGCAATAAAATCAACCAAAATGGGAAGTTGCTCAGCATAACCCGCTCATATTTTATGGCAGTGAAGCAACAATTTTGCTACAAGCCGTACGCATAGGCGGTGTATTGTGTTGCAGGTGGCGTTGGTGTTGCTGGCGCCGATGTAATTCACTTTAGCTATTTTGCTTGTTTACTTGCAGTAAGTCTATAAGGTAAATTATGCAATATTAATTGTACCAGTTTCGTGTTAGTTTGCTTCACATTAGTGAGGCGTAAAAATTGGATGAGGCCTCCGAGATTTGACGCCAAAGGAGCGGCTGCTTGGAGTTACGATGAGAACATTTTTCTTTCGTACGCTGTGGATTTGATTGACACGAGACAAGTTGAATGCTTTTTGTCTTGGAATTGTGAATGCAACTCACACCACAGCCCTTTAAACACTTTGGTTAAAATATCCTAGGAGAATTAAGGCGAAAGCATTAGCAACAGCAGTTTCTAAGGCAGGGACAATTTTGGGTTGCCCTTTATTCAAACCGGGTTTTCGCTTATTCCAAAAATGGTAATTTGGAAAAAAACCGGTTCGCAATTTTGAAATGGCTTGTGGGAATAATTCATTCAATTCATTCAATTTTCAATTCATTGAATTTTTGTTCAAATTTCTTCGGATTTGATTAGTATCTTCTCCTGCCGCCGTAACCGAGTACTTAGGACTCTTGATATTCGGTTAATCGAATTTTCGAACTATTCGAATCCGGTAATATTGTAATAGTAAAATTCGAAAGTGGTATTCGAATAACCGTTCACGATCGAATATTCGAAAAATCGCTAACTGTAGAATATTCGGATAATCGACGTATTCTATTTGTAGTTCATACTATTAGGTCGTTGGAAGGATCCACATTCGTTGAAGGCATTCTAAAATACCAACGCTCTACATTCTATTTATTTGTTACAAATACTTTCATGAGTTTGTACTTACATTTCATCAATTTCGTCTCGTTTTGCACTTTCTTCAGGTAGGAAGTCGGTTGAGGAGGTTGAGGAAGTCAAAGACTGTACTACGAATGGAGCACGTAACTTGGTTACAATCAGAACTTTTTTTTATAAAACCATCACGACTATTTCACAACTAATGCTACGATCGAACGTTCGAATTATTACAAAATTTCGCGAAATCGTAGCCGATTGTTCGAATAATCGAAGTTGTACTACTATTCGAATCGACATTCGACATTCATCGAACATTCGATCGAACATCGAACATTCGATTGCCAATCGCTTTTTCGAACATTCGAACTATTCGAATAATTTAAAAAACTCTGTTAGATATGCCCATTGTCGATTGTCAGGTTCTTGGTCCACTCTTGGTCCCAGCATCGTGAAAAAAATATATATTTTTCTAATATCTGGTACTATTCGGCAGGCAATGGAAAGCCAACTACACGAAAAGCTTCTCATAAAACCTGTAGCTTCCTCCAATCTCAAGATGCTCAATAAAACATAGAGGAGATGCTCGGCCAAATACGAAGAAAACGGTGTCAGCACCAAGCATTCATTCATTAATAATTTTGAATTTTTTTACACTTTAAAATTTATGAAACTTTTTAGTTCCATTTTCAATAAAGTAAAATAGCTTTGCAGTGAATTTTAGGATGCTTACAGGCACTAAAAAAATCAAGTAAAATACCCGGTTTATTTGATAACAAATATTCGGTTTATTCGATACTAGAAAAATTAAGATAAAAAAACCGCCAAAGGCCTAAAAAAACGGCGGAAACCGACTCAATCACACTAGTTGTGTGCTACATATATATTTACGATTTCGTCACAAATTAATCCTTGCTGAGGCTAATTCACCACGGGTAGTTGCAGCAGCTTGCCTGATCTAACAATAGCTGGATCAGGTCTGGCAAACATCATAATCGCATGCATCATTTGCCCATAATCACCTCGATGGTTAAAGGCGCCAAATTTGCGCGGACTACCGTACCCACTTTAGTTAAAAAAAAGCTGAAGTCACTGAAACCACCTTTTCCACGAGAGTACAGCAAGGTGCTTATATCCACCGGAAGATCCGCGGAGATTCCCCTCAATATCCCGACTGAAGGTGTTGAACTAGTAAATGTGCGCAACCATCTATGCGAGGTCGCAACCGGAAGGCTCATATCAGGGATATCAGTTTGAAGATTCTAAAACTGCTAAATCAACACAAGTGGAAGAAGTGGGAAGAACTCTTGAAGATCTGCAACTTCAACGCTGGTGCAGTAAGTTTTGATCAACCGTATGACTTATATCCAACTCGATAAAGTGAGATGGGTAAGGGGGTAATCATGTCTGATAATGTTGCTTCAAGGAACCGAAATAGTTCATGGCCTATGTTTATGGAAAGTTAAATAGAAGCAGTAAAAGATCCTAGTGTTCCTCTTACGAAGCAAAAACCTTAAAAGCCATTGTTTCGACAGACTATGCCTGTAGATTCTAAAACACTTGGGTTCAAAAGGAGTAGAAACCCTCACACAGATCGTCGATTTGTCTTTGGTCACTCTCATAATTTCCTAGATGTGCAACTCTGAAAGAGTGGCCCACTATTAAAACCAGAGAATCCAGCCAACAAAGGCAAGTATTATCACCTGATATAGTTTCTTTAAATCGGAGGTGAAGCCAATTGAAGAATTACTTTCACCGTTCTTGACGTGCTTAACTTAACTCTACTAGAGGATATTGAGGCGTCCCCTCTTCCACAGGACAACAGGGAATAAGTCGGGGGATGATGATGAGGTAATGCTTCGAAACGGCGATTGTTTTTTTTTGTTGGCGTCCAAGAATAGCATTGATAACCTGTGTTTGAAATTATACCAAATCTTCTATTAATAGCTTAACTCAGCTAGACTAACTGATTTAGGAAAAGTAGTTTAGAAACCACACTAAGGTCCTAGAACTCCAAAAACTGAACTCACTTTCCAAAAATAATCATACTCAGTTGCGTCGGGCACCAGGTCATAGTGGAAGAGAGAAAACTAAGCTTGCGAATAGTTTAGCCAGGTATTTGCACCCACAACTAAAAGTGGACTCGCAGGGTTCATTATGACCACTACGATTTTCCCTCTTCAAGCTTCGATCTGGATATTTCAGTAGCAGGATTTGTTTTTATGTCGTTGAAATTTGAAACTGAAATGTACCAAGAACCGAATCTCTTAAGACGTATGACTTACTTGGACTGGAACAAAACACTCCCTACCTCTAAGGAAGGCGAGAGTGTCTAAGGAAAACAAAGTATATTACGTAAAACCAATCCGTTTATAAAGCGAGGAATGAAGATTTAATGGAATGAATCTAACTTTTAATAAGAGTGTGATCCTCGTTTATCAGTTCAGCTTTATAGACACTATTGTGGTTAGGCCAACTGATGGTCAAAAGGTTTAACAAAGGTCTGCAGATTTTCAAAACTGGGGTCTTCTACCTAGGTTCGTTGCAGATAGTTTTAAGTTTACGATAGGTATGCGGTATGACCCTAAGGTTCCGTGCCCATCATGCAGTGTTCGGTAACTACCACGACTACCAATCTGAGAGAGGAGTGGTTCAACTGAGTAATAGCCATGGCCCGCTTTAGATCGACTTTTTACCAGATTTGCCTGGTGGTAGATCCAGTGATTACCTGGCATTTACCCCCTCGATGAGTTCAGTCTTTATTCAGTTGTTATAGCGGGCTAGAGGTATGCCCGGATTTTGGGAAAAATTAACTGCGCATATTTCCGTCCTTCTCCTGGCCAGGTCATCGGCCATGCAGTTGCTAGGAATGTCGTGGTCTCCAGGGACCTATGCAACACTCAAGGAGCATTTTGATGTCAGCAGGTTTAGAATATTTCTGCATTTTATGGCTATTTTGAACCTCGTTCCGTTAGGTTTTCCATATTTTATGACCGTCTGGCCATCAGATAAATGGCTATATACCATCCTGGCGGAGGTTACAAGCCTCTGTTCTGGCATTTATCCCTGCTTGAAAATCGTTGCAGTTCATCAGCCGGGATGGCCCTTCTATTTTTAATCTTCTTTTCCAATTTTTCATCCTTGATGGCTTATTAGGATAATCTATAATTTTTGTAGGAGCAGAGCACTTTTGGTTAAATGTCAGTGCAGGAAAGGCAATACCCTTTAAGGGAACCGTCTGGATACATAACTAAATAGTTATGGGTGATCTTCTTTAGAAGAAGTTAATAACGTCCAGTGACGATTGTAGTCGAAAGCTAGGGCGCACAAATTTACATATATTTTATAAATGTACTATATTTAATGCTTATCAACTATTTAAACGTTAGAAAGCATTAGATGAATTTAACTATGGTTTTTACAGCCTTTCGCTCATTTGATTCGCCATTCAACAAATTCATCGCCCATATGAAAGCACCTAATAGCACTCTTATGCTACATAATTAAAAATGAAATCTGAGCTGCATTTTGATAAAACAGTTTTTCCTCCAACATTAAAATTCAAAATATGTGTATAAACCTCATTTACACACTTTTTTCTTAGAAATAATTCGACAAACATAAGTAATCATAATTTCACACACAGTTAAGAAAAAATCTCACTAACGACCATAAAGCTTTCAGCTCTTTCCCTAATTGCCACAATTTTCATAAAATTTACGACATGACAACTGATGAACTTTCACCACTACAGTTGAGCATAGTCAAAAACAAAAAAACAAAAACAATGAAGCTTTCCGAAACAAAATGTAAGCAAGTAGCAAGAAGAAATATTTAGCAGTTGCAGCAAAATTAGCTAATACAAATATCAAGTTAGGAAGATAAAGATTCGGAAGGCACAAAGAAACATAAATAAGTATGTACTTGGAACCTTTTTGAGTTGTGTTTGGACGAAGAAAAAAAGTTTAACAACTTCCGCGGTTGGTGTCAGTGTCGATTGCGCTGAGGTCAGTCGGCTGTTTTTAAACATTTTCAGTAAACCCACTGTGGTTCACAGGCAATTGACCTCCCACTGTGATTCGCAGCGGCTAAATGCGACCAGTAGGCTCAACGATATATGTATATACACACAGAGTGCAATGAACGCGGCAGAGGAAGTAATGAGAAAAAAATTTTTAGTAAAACATCTTTTCTTAGACCTGCTTAAGCGACTTCTTGGTGTTGCTATGACTAAGTGTTGGGCGTTGGTATGGCGCGAAAAAAAATTAACGAAATCAGAAATTAAGAAAATAATATATTATAAGCTTAAAGAGTTGAATTAACACCAAAGCAAATAAATATGGCAAAATATAGCAATATTAATTGAGTGAATAGGAAGTAAAAAACGTACTGTAGTTCGTTTCTGTAACTCTTCTCTACCGATTATTTCTCTACTAGTAGAGAATATACGTCAGTCACTACTACTCATTGGCAGTAGAGAACAAGGCGGCGAGACCATATCTGAATTCGTCTTGGTAGAGAATTGTTACAGAAACGAGCTACAGGTATTTTCTGAAACAAAAAACAAAATGCAATTCATTTGTTAATGAGTGTTTCTATGACTTTTTATTTCCGAATTACTTTAAATCTGTATATAATTCCTCTGTCAGATTTGAAATCGGTGGAACAGGAATAAAATTTAAGTTTCTAAATATTTCCTTAATTTATTTTCAACGTAACGTATTGCATTCATACTAATACACTTATTGAAGTGGAATTTCTTTAGCGGCGGTAGTAAATTGCTAAATCAACTTACCTTAACTCCTCTCAACTCAACTCAACTCAACTTATATCACCTCAACGCACCTAATGTTACCTGAACTCACCTCACTGAACTCACCTCACTTCACCTTAACTCACCTCAAATCATCTTAAAGCAGTTTATCTCAAATTATTTCTGCTCACCTTAACCCTCTTCAACTCACTTCACCTCATCGCGAATCACCTTAACCCACCTCACCTCAACTCACACCAACTCACTTCATCTTAAGTCAGTTCAAGTGACCTCAACTAGCGTCAATTCACCGCAACTCAACTCACCATAACTCAATTCAAGTGACCTCGCCTCACTTCACCTCAATTCATTTCATCTCAATTTCGAAAAATTAAGAAAGAAAGTTTTATTGTGTTAAATAGCAAAATATATGATTTATAAAAATAATTAATAGCGAAAATGTTAAAAAACGGCGAATTTCGTGAAAGTATTAGCAAATTTAAGTGCATCTAAAGTTTCTGAGGCGTTGTTTACTTTTATTTGAGAATTGTCCAAATCGGTAAATCCCAAGTAGCTGTTTTTGGAACGTGCCACACTTGTTCGCTACATCCTGATGTGATAAAAATAAAAGCTGGCAGCCCTCTGCAAGGTTGCAGAAATCTCTTAAACTCTGTTCGAAAAATATCTTGATATGGAAAAAACTTCTACACTATCAAGGAAAAAAATTGCCAAAGCTCAACGAAATTTTTAGCAACTTCAGTCTTGCACTTTATTATACTAAAGTACAATTCATTTTAGAGTCTAATTAAAAAGTTTGCAATTTAGGTGAAACCTTACAGAATTCCTTTAATTTTTGTACAAAGTTTGATCTAAAACCTGAGATCTAGTACATTTTATTGAAATCTACCACATTTTTTCCCAGATTCTACCACACATAATTTTTTTTTGTAAGTCCGATCACTGACTCCAAGGAGTAATTACTTGGTGTAGTTTTGTGCTACTCTGATGTAATGCACAGCTGGAGTATATGGTTCTGCCCTAGGATATGGCAATATTTAACACATTTTTTATATGCCTTTCGTTTATTTTAGAGTACTCCTTGGAAATTAGGGAGTACCTACGTTTTACATGCGTGCATGGAGCAGTCGCAATTTTTGCAGGATATTCACAAACTTTAATGTATATAATATTAATAGGATTTCAAAGGTCCAAGAATACTATTTTCAAAAACATATTTGATTTTTAAAATCGGTTGAACAATAGTCAAGTTGCAAATATATATGTTTACCAAGTACGAAAATAACGGGTTCAGGAATTATAAAAAAATCTATTTTCATGTTCTACTCGATCCAACTACACACTACATTAATTTTTGTTTGCGGGTGTAATTCGTATTTTTTTTTTGTCGCTTTGGAGGTGGAAGTTTTAAAGGGGAGTCATCCGAAGAATAAGTTTTCTTTCAACCAATAAACTTGCAACCCAGTGAAGTGGTAGTGTCGAAGGTTGGACTATATCTTAAAGACGACTGTTTTATTAATGGCCTACCGTATGTAGCTTTGAGTAGAGTAGTTAAGTACGTTGGTATCTCAATGAATATAACGTTTCATTTTCTACTTAACTTAAAGTAATATTGCAAAGTATTTCTTTACTAAATTCACCCGAATTCTGGCGTTATTACTAGTATTTGTAATTTTTACTCACTAGTATCGAGTTTTCTACTTCACTATCAAAGTGGTTTTCCGTCGAAATCCCGAGTCTATAGAATTCTTTGAAATAAATATATGTACATAAGTTTTTGCATATATAAATGTATACATCCATAAATGTATAATAACGCTCCAAATGTTAACCCATGTACATAGTTTTTATACATCAAGTTCATGTCAAGTAGGGATTTCTTAATTACCCTGCAGCGATCAGTTTTTTTTTAGCACTAATTTCAACTTCTTCGTCACAAACACGGTCGGTCGTCAACCGTTTGCTGGTAGCCAAGTGTCGGCTGATGTTGGTTGGCGTTACCCGGTGGCCGGTAGTTGTAATACCAACTGCCATTTAAATTTCCTTATATTTAGATATAATTAAGTTTACTTTTCTGATTATGATGATGTGTTGCTACCGCATGTCTCATCCCTCATCGCTCGCGTCACCTTCGTTCGCGGTTCGTCTGTCTAACGATAATGGTGCTAGTGCGTATCGCATTATAACCGGCAATAATTTTACGACCTAACTGACAAAAAACATTTAATGCGTATGTACATAAAAACTAACAGCAACAAATACACTGGCGTTAGCATTAGCAACACAATTGTCACAATGACAGTGGTCGGCAGCGTGGCGGCGTTCATTCGCCTGCTTGAACTTTGTTCTCGAGCCGCTCTGCATCACTTCGTTCCTCGAAATTCATATTAGACCATTGGATTTTTCGGGTGCTGTCCCAGCGTAGCCAATTTTTTATTGCTTTTTTTGGTTAGAATTTTGTTATAATTTCCAGATCTCGCTTGGAAATGCGCAAAGTTCCAGCCGGCTGCTCTTCAAGATCTGCGATAAAATTTAATCGTTCCGCATTCAACTTGTCGCACTGCATGTTGGCTGCGTATATAGAAAATGCAACGTTGCCGAGGGCATATTTTGTAAACTACAAGTGACCATATACATACATAACTACATACATATGTATATGTACATATATACTTAAACTATATGGGCACATATTACAATGTCCTATTGTGTGTACTTACAGAGGTTTTATATGCATATTTATGAATTAAAATGTTCACTTATTTATGTTGATAAAATCATTCATTCTAAAATTTTTAATTGTTTCTATCTTTGTTTAAACATATTTTGTTTAATATTTTCGGCTGATGATCGGCGCACCCTTCATTTGTGGATCAAATTTTTTAATTTTGGTCTAATGTTTTCAAAAGGGAGGTTGGTGTTGACTGAGTGGGATTGAGCTGACATGTGATGAGGTGGTTGGTGTCGTTTGGGAGTCTCCATATTGTGGACACTCATTGGGGATATCGGGATCGAGTAGCTGCTACGACGGCTACAATAACTGGGCCAGAGTAGCGCGGGTTTGTTCGGTTCGTCATAAGGTCCAGAGGTTGGCAGTTGTAGGTCTGGACCGCTTCCATGTACTCGAAGATATGCCTTCGAACGTGCCTGGGCCGAGGCTCTTCCTGAAGCTGTAGTCTGTTGGAGTGCTTAGCTTGCGGCATAGGTTGTGCGGAGTTCTGACACGTCTGTAGCTTCGTCCACTGCGTCCGATTAGTCCCCGGCGACCAAACTGGGGCGGCATAGCTCAGAACTGTTCGACCAATTGTTTCTGTGCTTTTGCCCCACATGCTGTCGGACCTAGCTGCGGCACTGTACTTTATTGAAAATTGCGGTTGTGTGCGCGGAGAAGAAGAGCAGGCTATCAAAGGTAACCTCTAAAATTTTCGGGTTGTTAACCGTCGGAAATGGTGTGCCATCGACGTAAATGCCTAGCTTGACGTCCTTCGACTAGGTGGTGAAGAGGGTCGCCGTTGGGAGCGGGTTAGAGTATGTTCAAACAGTTATCACGGTTGAACAGAGCTTACTCACACCAGAGGCAAAGTTGCGGGTCCAACTTTTTGCGATCATGCTGATTTATCAGTTGCCGAACAACGCTCATTTGGCACGCTCAGAATAGCCGCTTCTACCAGAAAGTTTGGGCGGACTTCCACGATGCGTCCGGATGGAATGAAGCAAGCCGTTGCGGAAGTGACCACCTTGCGAAACTGGCGTTCGCCAGCATGTATATTTGTAAGCGTGGGAAGGATGGCGAGGCTGTCCTCAGTAACTTCCGCGAAGCCGCTCCAGTCAGCCTTGGTAGATTTGACATAGGTTTGGTGGTCCGCGGCGGGCTTGTTGATCGGGATAACTAAGGGAAGGTGTTAGCATAGTTCGCCACTTTATGCTATTAATCAGGCCTACGCTAGCTATTGTTAGGTCTGGCGTACTGCTAAAGCTACCTATAATCCTGGTGAGGGCGTCGCCATTCATAGTGCAGAATGTTGAATCGTTAGCCAATAGGTTCCCCTAAGATCATTTGCTGGGCTTGAGTGCCAACGATGCTGGTGCACGGACCGCTATGCCCTGACATTCAAGGGTGGTGTCCCTTGGGTCGATGTATTCATCGATTAGACGATACTGCACAGTGTGATCTAGGATGAGCACCAGGCCTGCACCACTTTGTTGACTTGCCGTTCAAGATCAAAGCTAATTATATCTTGCTCTGGCGTCCATTGCAGTTTAGTTTTATAAGTTTTGTATACCTTGGGGTAGTCGTGATATTGGGAGTGAGAGATGTGTGCGGTGGTCCTTGGTCCTGTTGCGCATGTCGCTTTGGTTTTCGCTGTCTGGTGGTAGATTTCTGCAATGGTTGCGTTGTTGTCTGCGGCTGCATTGCTCTGCAACAGGGGACGCGGTTGTGTGCTGTCCAATCACGTGTAGTGCGCAGGCCAGAGCATAGACGGAAGTGGCACCATTCAAGGCAAGAGTTGCATTTGACTGACGCTATACTCTTTTCTGATATACGAAGCAAACTATGTGTGCTACCAAGAGCTCCTGGTTAGCCTACACACACGAATTAGAGTGGTTGGTAGAGTGGTGGGAAAACCCTCGAAACCATCCGGTACGTAGAACTGGCCGTCGTGGGAACGAACTCTTTTTCTTCTTCTTGACTGGTGCTGTAACCGCCTAAGTGATTTTGGCCGAGTCCAATAAAGCACGCCAGTCGTTTCTTTTCTTTGTTAAAGAAAAAATTGTTGGTAAGAGTAATTCTACATTGGATTTCAAGGCTGCCAGTATTATTGGTGTTAACGCTGGTTCCTAAATAAACGAACCTTTAGATATTATAATTGTCAACAGCAACGAGGGTCGAATTGCGTGAATGCGATGTTTGATTGTTTGACGACACGCCAGAAGTACGCTCTTGTAAAAAATTGTATCTGAGCGGTTCAGTTATGCGACTCTTATTATCTTCTGCAACATAAGATGGAGGATGGTGCCATTTGCAGAAGCCCACGTAAGTGGGAAAAACTATTGACTGCCATTCAGCTGGGAGTGGCCAGAAGTGATTCTTGTACGTACGGTGGGTAGCCACCAAACAACCTTTTGGGAGCGAACTAAAATGAAAAGGCGTAAAATTTCGCGTGCGCTGGGTTTGGGTCCCGCCACGTTAAAACCTCGCCCACTGTAAACGAACAAAAAGCTTCCGATGAGACCCCGTTTTTCTGATGACGACCACGGCAAACGTATAAAGGACTATGATTTGAGGGTACGCACCTGGGGAAAGAAATGCGATGGACCGTGCAAGACAAGCTAAGCATGAAGCCTTGCGACGTAAAGGAGCGCAAATTCGGTGTTGGATTCGTAGTAGGAGAGAGATTCCGTTGTCGAGTATTGGCGTTCACCCCGGCCTCGTGGCAGTTGGCGCGTATGGTGGGGCCGTCTTTCTTGTGGATTGTGCAGAGTAGACTTAAATTTCAGTAGTTAGGCATGCGTTCATCTTACTATAATCTACATACACCTTACCAACTCCCCGCCGCTTTGAATAGCTCAGCTGGTGATGCTGGGTCCCTTATTTTTATTATGGAAAATACGTCTTCCTTTATCAGTCCCAAATAGCGCGGGGTGTCTCGTTCGAGGCAATTTGGGCTTTTCATGGAATGTTTTGTTACGTGGCGGAACCGAAGCGAAGCGCACAGCTTATTGTTGGGGGTTTGCCTACTAACATTTGTTCGCTTTCAAACGGGTGTTTGGTTGTTACCCAGAGGATACCAGGAGTAAACACCGGAAATAGTCAGATTCTTGAATCGCATGCGAAATAATCATTTCTGGCCTTTCCGAATGGCGATCAAACAGTTTCCGTACATGTGTTGGCACCCGGAACAATCCTCCACAACAACTGGTAGACAACATTAAGTTCAACACACATAAATGCATAAATGCTTGAAAAATATTGGTAACCGCTTAACTTATTTATGCCGATAATTATTGAAAAAATCGAACTATGTTTTAAATTGTTTAAGATATTGCAATCCTAATATACTATTCCTTACCAGAAATGCCTAAAAGATTAATTGAAATAAGACATTCTATAGGGACACCTTATCCAACACGTTGCCACAAGAAAAGCTGCCAGATTTTTTTGCTGGGTAGTGCCGCAAAGAAAAATCCATATGCAATTAAAATGTAATGTTAATAGAAAAATTGTAGGGTGGACCAACTACTTCAAAACGCAATTAAGGCCAATGACTCCTTTTGAGTTCTGCTAAAGACAAACAATGATTTTGTGGTAATTTAAAGTATGAAACTTTATGCTTCGCTGATTAAGACAAAGATCTCCGCATCGGTGATACATGGTGATGTTGCTGGCAAATAAATGCAAGAAAGAATACATCGAAATTTTTCGTTTTTTTTTTTTTAAGTTAATAATTTAAAAGTACGAGCATACATATGTATGTAAGTATATATAAGTATGTATGTACGTGTTTGTTTACCTGCAACTCGGCACGCTTTTGCATTGCTCTGCAACTAACTATTTATTTTATTGAGTTTTACCGCTAAAGTCTGCAGAGAAAAGTTGGCTATAAAAGCATAAAAAAGTGCAAACAAACAAAAGTAAATACAACTTGAATTGAATGGAGATTTTATAAGACTCCGCGATTGCCATGCCGAAGTTGACGTTTCCGGCGATTTGGCGTATTGTAAAATTACAAACATACATATATGTATGTATGTATGTTTGTATGTATCCACGTGTGTATAGCTACCACAACAAGGCGGTAAAGCACCTGATGCGCAACGCGGTCATTACAAATAACACAAATTTATGTGTTTTCTTTACACTCAGTTGCTTTATGGGGCTACGTTTTTTGCTTTGTTTTTGTTTTTGTTTCCTTATTTATTATTATTATTTTTTTTCGGTTTTTGCTACTAACAATCTTTCTAATTGGGACCAAGCCAAAGCCGTTTACTTTGTTGCTGCTTGCTTATGTGTGTGCTCGTCTTTTTGGCTGAGTGGTACAGTACCGGCAAAAGGCAGAAGACGCTTGCGCCAAAGAGCAAGTTGCCGCTACTGCTTGAAGGCTTCCGCGCCGCCGCACTGAGCCATTGATTGTAGGCTAGCTGCTCTTACTTATATTACTTACTAGTAGATAGTTTATATCGTTTCTAGCCCCGCCGCTTCTCGCATTGGAAAGCTGAAAGTTGAAAGCTAGGCTTGCGTGCCGCCATCAACTCATAACATCACCGTAGCCATCGTCATCGCTGCCACCATCTCCATCTCAACTACTACCATCGGCGCACAGTTATTACCACTACCGCCGCTACCAGTGCCATTGCTTTGCTGGTAATTTCATTCTATAAATTCAACGCTTGATGAAACACGAAGTACAAAATTCAGCGGAGCAGAAAATCAGATCGCGAAACCATAACGTCTTCCACCATCACAGATTCAGATTCAGGCAATGTGCCGCAGCTATGTAAGGGTGCAACCACCGTTGCCACTGCCACTGCCACTGCCACTGCCACCATCATTACCACTATCAAGACGAAGTTAAAGCAATTGTTTAGATCTCCAAAGGAATATTACCCATTAATGCTACATAAGTATACTTACTTATAATATCTATTAGCCGCAAGTAAATATATTTGTCTATATATTGTAAACTTATACTCGTACATCACTAGAACCTTACTGTGGGTATAGACATTGCCGACATACCAAGGTAAATAAGTATCTATGCAGTAGTAATCAAAACTTACTTACTGTTCCTTGTTCACTTTATTGATAATGCGACTACTGCGATCACCGTCTTTCCACAGCAGAATTATAGCTTTATTACAACAGTTACGGTGAAAATGTTGCAGAACATTAAATTAGGTGTCAACAGTTTTAGACGGCCACAGGAGCTTTAAACGAAATGTGATACATATTTAAGAAGGATATATATAAAAGAAATATATTTTGCGCTTACACTTTTGTTAAGTGTTGGCCAAGTTTTCCCAAATTTTTGGTGTGTGTCTGGTGTAGAAACCTACAGTACAGTACAGTACAGAACAGAGGGGATTGCTATGAGAACTTTTGCATGGCAGAAGTTACACGAAAGGAATCGCTTTCTCTAAAGCCTAGTGTGGTCTCGAACGGCTAGATATTTTTCCCTATTATGGTAATATATCTCAATGCAATTTTACACTGCCTTCTTAATTTCGCATTGATAATAAATTAATAAATCGCGACATATAGAAAACCCCCTTTCATACTACTGAAGGCGGCCTTGAAATTGGGAAAAATATGGTAAATAAGTGTAGAGTATGTATGGTGTTTACCTGGTCTATTGAGACTTTATCAGGTCTAAAGAAACAAGGATACGGTCCAATCACAATACTTGAAGCATATGGCCTTTGTTGTCGATTGGCCAGAGCACGCTGAAATTCCAGTTGTCAGACAGGCATCTATCCAATAATTTTCTGTGTAAGGGTAGGTGATGCAGGCTCCAGCGGCATTTATGCGTTTCCTCCGCCGACTTTGACTTAGGGCTCGGGTTATTCTTCTCCGCTGGCTTCAGTGCTGTTACTAGTTTAGCCTTTTTGACGCTAGATTTAGCCTTTTATTTTATTTCCTGGCATCGAAATTGCGGGTGTAGATTATTAGCTTTATTCTAGCGTTTTTTTTTTTGATTTTTGAAACAACGTTTTTAGATGCCACAAACAAACCCCGAGCAGTGTAGTGCAGCGGGACGCAGGATGCAAAATGAAAACATACATAAGTAGATATATTTATTTTCAAATCTTCTATGAAGTCAGGTGCTATTTCGATTTAAAAAAATTTGAAATTTTTTGTTGTTGTTGCCGAAAAATGCAGAATGCCGAGAAGTCACAATTTCATAGAGTTTTTCGTATATTGACTGTCGCTAAACTACTAAACGGCTAGACCGATTTGGTCCTAAAAATTGTATTTACTTGCCGATTTGGCTCATATTTTGAACATAAGTTAGCCAATTGAAAAGGAATATTTTATGTATGTATGTGCCCGGTTCACACCAATCCTCAATCTAAAGGAAGTTGAATGAAAATGCCTAATAAAACGGTTCCCTGGATCTTATTCCAGCTATTTCATGATTTCAAAATCCATTCCGAGTGAAATCTTAGCTGATCGTTTGGTAGTTTTTTTTCAACAATTACTTTTTTCGATCTATAAATATTTTTAGTTACTTTTTTATCTTTATTTTTTTGTTAATTTAGTTTTTTTTTTAGTTTAGTTTTAGTTTTTAGTTTATTCAGTTTATTTAGTCTATGATTACAATCTTACAGACTAGATAAAAATAAGACTATCATAATTAACACTAAATACTATAGATTTAGATACACAAGTAGTTATAAGAAAAATGAATCAATAGATGATTTGAAAATATTTCTCGGCAACGAAAAATCAATATTTAGACTCTTTGAGATCTTGTTAAATTCTGTCAGAGCGCGGAAAATCGGATCAAAATGGTAATAGTTAGCCTTAGTAGCACGCAAGTAAAACGGCAGAGATGAGCGTAGAAATCTGTGAGGCACATTAAAGGATATCTTCTCCAGAAGGACCGAACAATCCAAAGAGCCAAAAAACCAAATCAAAAACGAACATGAGCAACTGGACAATTCTTCTAGTTTCAAGAGTTTGTAGGTGAATAAGTTTAC